>NW_027198224.1:2500-25000 GCF_038502225.1 Cherax quadricarinatus
ACATACACACACACACACACACAAACACTCATTAGCACCAGTTTAGAACCCACACTTGGTCAAGCACGTCAAGAAATTAGAGAAAGTGCAAAGGTTTGCAACAAGGTTAGTTCCAGAGTTAAGGGGAATGTCCTACGAAGAAAGGTTAAGGGAAATCAACCTGACGACACTGGAGGACAGGTGGGTTAGGGGAGACATGATAACGACATATAAAATACTGCGTGGAATAAACAAGGTGAGCAGAGACAGGATGTTCAAGAGATGGGACACAGCAACAAGGTGTCACAATTGGAAGTTGAAGACTCAGATAAATCACAGGGATGTGAGGAAGTATTTCTTCAGTCATAGAGTTGTCAGGAAGTGGAATAGTCTGAGAAGTGACGTAGTGGAGGCAGGAACCATACACAGTTTTAAGACGAGGTATTATAAAGCTCATGGGGCAGGGAGAGAGAAGACCTAGTAACAATCAGTGAAGAGGCTTGGCCAGGAGCTGTGACTCGACCTCTGCAACCACAAATAGGTGAGTACACACACAAACACAATCACACACACACACACACAAACACAAACACACACACACACAAACACAAACACACACACACACAAACACAAACACAGACACACACACACACACAAACACACACACACAAACACACACACACACACACACACACACACACACACACACACACACACACACACACACACACACACACACATCACCACCACATTAAACGTACATCCAACATACATGCAAAAAAACTGACATGGAGTCCGCAGAAGCAGCACAGAGGCAGCGAGGAGAGGCAGCGAGGAGAGGCAGCGAGGGACGGTCGCAGGAGCATCACAATGACGACTAAATTACTTAAGGAGAAACCAGGAAATCAGTCCCACTGGAATATAATTGAAAGTTCTACACACTTAAATATATAATATTCTCTCCACATATCATAATATGCAGATTTTTATTTATTTATTTAAAAGGCCTTTAAGAAAGCAGAATTTAAAACGCCTTTTAAGTTGTGCCATTTTTTTAAAAATTGTGATTGAAAAAAATATATTTATGATATATGGAAATATTTTAGGAATTTTTGGTAGAAAGCCTTTGAAAAATTTTGAGTTTTTACAAAAAAAGCCTTTTAAATTCTGGTCTTTAATAAGGCGCCTTTACCACATTGCCATTTTTTTTCTAAATATGATTGAAAAAGTACATTCAGAGTTGAAGGAAATGTTTAGAGGCGTTTGGAACACGTCCTGTTCAATTTCGGTACATTTTTTTGGTCAATTACGTCTCACGAAGTTGTAATAACACTGTCGTCAGCAGCCCACGGAACGGGTGGGGTTGGAACCTGAGTCCTGGCACTTTACGGGTCACTCGCTGTGGTTTCAAACCTCACCCGTTCCCTGGGTCGTTTTTTAATTATGTATGAGGAAAAATGGGCATAGTGTAGAAAGTTTTTGTCAGTATATATATATATATATATATATATATATATATATATATATATATATATATATATATATATATATATATATATATATATATATATATATATATATATATATATACACCGAGAGATATACACCTCTCGGTGTATATACACACTGAAATACATCTATCATTGTATATATACACAGAGAAATACTTCTCTCAGTGTATATACACAGTGAGATATACACTTCTCAGTGTATATATATAGTGTTGAGGGCAAGTTAAACAGTGGAAGAGTTTGAATGGTCATAGGTTGAAAAAAGGGTCCCACAAGGATCAGTACTGAGGCCCTCCCCTGTATCTTACACACCTGTCTTACACACTTGTCTTACACACCTGTCTTACACACTTGTCTTACACACTTGTCTTACACACCTGTCTTACACACCTGTCTTACACACATGTCTTACCTGTCTTACACACCTGTCTTACACACCTGTCTTACACACGTGTCTTACACACCTGTCTTACACACCTGTCTTACACACCTGTCTTACACACCTGTCTTACACACCTGTCTTACACACCTGTCTTACACACTTGTCTTACACACCTGTGTTACACACTTGTCTTACGCACCTGTCTTACACACCTGTCTTACACACCTGTCTTACACACCTGTCTTACACACTTGTCTTACACACCTGTCTTACACACCTGTCTTACACACTTGTCTTACGCACCTGTCTTACACACCTGTCTTACACACCTGTCTTACACACATATAACAAATTTAAATTCTGACCACTACACAGGATGTATATAAGGTCTATTATTGAATAAATTAGTTGAAACGGATTAAAACAATAAAAAAAAAACAACCGGAAAAAACATCAGCAAGAAAAACATTGAGGGAAAAACAAAACAAAGATAAATACAGAGAGAAACAAAGAAACAGAGAGAGAGAGAAAGTGACAGGGAAAGTAACAAGGAAAGTGACAGAGAAAGTAACAAAGTAAAAAGGAAAGTAACAAGAAAAGTAACAGAGAAAGTAACAAGGAAAGTAACAAGGAAAGTAACAGAGAAAGTAACAAGGAAAGTAACAAAGAAAGTAACAAGGAAAGTAACAGAGAAAGTAACAAGGAAAGTAACAAAGAAAGTAACAAGGAAAGTAACAAAGAAAGTAACAAGGAAAGTAACAAAAAAGTAACAAGGAAAGTAATAAAGTAAAAAGGAAAGTGACAGGGAAAGTAACAAGGAAAGTGACAGAGAAAGTAACAAGGAAAGTGACAGGGAAAGTAACAAGGAAAGTGACAGGGAAAGTAACAAAGTAAAAAGGAAAGTAACAAGGAAAGTAACAAAGAAAGTAACAAGGAAAGTAATAAAGTAAAAAGAAAAGTAACAAGGAAAGTATCAAGGAAAGTGATATATATAGTATAAAGGAAAGTAACAAAGAAAGTAACAAAGAAAGTAACAAGGAGAGTGACAAAGAAAGTAACAAAGAAAGTAACAAAGTAACAAGGAAAGTAACAAAGAAAGTAACAAAGAAAGTAACAAAGTAACAAGGAAAGTAACAAAGAAAGTTACATAGAAAATAACACCGAACGTTATATAGAAAGTAACAAAGAAAGTAACAAGGAAAGTGATAAAGAAAGTGACAAAAAAGTCACTGAAATCAAGAAATACAACAACAACAACAACAAGAACAAGAACAAGAACAACAACAACAACAACAACAACAACAAGAACAAGAACAACAACAACAACAACAACAACAACAACAACAACAACAACAACAACAACAAGAACAAGAACAAGAACAACAACAACAACAACAACAACAACAACAACAACAACAACAATTAGACAAATGCTTTAAAAAGCTCAAAGTTGAACTTTAAGAACGGAAGTGAGCGTAACTTTGAAGCTCCTCTTAACAGGCTCAAAGTTGAACTTTAAGAACGGAAGTGAGCGTAACTTTGAAGCTCCTCTTAACAGGCTCAAAGTTGAACTTTAAGAACGGAAGTGAGCGTAACTTTGAAGCTCCTCTTAACAGGCTCAAAGTTGAACTTTAAGAACGGAAGTGAGCGTAACTTTGAAGCTCCTCTTAACAGGCTCAAAGTTGAACTTTAAGAACGGAAGTGAGCGTAACTTTGAAGCTCCTCTTAACAAGCTCAAAGTTTTATTCTTCTGTATCCTTCCAGTTTACGATTAATAACATTCTCTTCCAGCTTTTATCCAGGATGGATATAAAAATAGGAATAACTGCAGTGCATATGAGAGAGAGAGAGAGAGAGAGAGAGAGAGAGAGAGAGAGAGAGAGAGAGAGAGAGAGAGAGAGAGAGAGAGAGAGAGAGAGAGAGAGAGAGACTCCACTGGTGCCAGTGTTCCACAGGGAGGTATTCTTGGGCCATTGTTATGGAATGTTTGCCTAAAAGGGCGTCATCTCATCCCAGAATCCCATTCTTATGTAGACAACTGTACTCTGGCGTTTAGTTATCCAAGAAAGGAGATGCCAGCTGCTCTTACATCAATCACCAGCTGCTCTAGGTTGCATCAATCACCAGCTGCTCTAGGTTGCATCAATCACCAGCTGCTATAGGTTACATCAATCACCAGCTGCTCTAGGTTGCATCAATCACCAGCTGCTATAGGTTACATCAATCACCAGCTGCTCTAGGTTGCATCAATCACCAGCTGCTCTAGGTTACATCAATCACCAGCTGCTCTAGGTTACATCAATCACCAGCCAAGAGGTGTATCAGCCTGAGGAAAACGATGGTAGGCCATATTTGCTCCTGAGAAAACACAAATGATGGTCTCTAGGCACCATGATGGTAATGCTGGAGCAGTGGTAGGAATCATGGTCTCTGGACACCATGATGGTAACGCTGGAGCAGTGGTAACAGTGATGGTCTCTATGCACCATGATGGTAATGCTGAAGCAGTGATAGGAATCATGGTCTCTGGACACCATGATGGTAATGCTGGAGTAGGGTAACAATGAATGGGAGAAAGTTAGTACCGGGGGATGAAGCTGATATCCTTGAGGTGAAATTTGACTCCAGACTGACCATGAAGAACCACGTCGTAAATCTTACAAACAAGTCGGCCAGGAAGCTCGACAATAGAGTATGCTCCACTTTCTTGGAATGTCTGCCCTCCGTCTCATCTGCAACTTCTTGGCAGGATACAGAATAGAGCAAGACGGACCCATCCTAGACAGAGCCTTCAACATCGGAGGAACGTGGGCGGCCTTACTGACATGTGCAAGGCTAATATTGTCAGGGTATAACACTTGGCTCCACTCCGAGAACAGCGAGAAGTGAGCTTCTACACCCCAAGACGGACAACAAACAGCAACTACACTCTGACTGTAACCTTCTCTGGAACATCGCTATATCTGACATCATTTATTCTTAGGATGACTCAAGTCTGGAACATATTGGTAACGATATCAACGATATAAAGTCAGCTGACCAAATGACATCGCCGGCCCACAGATGACTCCAACTTCAACCCTATTCCCCACCATCATCGCTATCACCACCATCACTATCATCACTACCACCTGCAATCACAACACTTCCTCCAACCTCCCACATCACTACCCCGCACACCAACCAACACTCATCTCCCCCACACCTCAGCCCCACACTTTACCCACACCTCACCCCCACACTTCACCCACCACCCACACACCCACACCTAATACTTCCTTCTCCAACTTCTGTTCTAGCCGACTATTTTATTTAGGATAGTAGTAATTAATCAGAGCCAGGCAGGGAAAGATAGTTTCTGGAGAGAAACTGTAATCTTTGGCGAAGTTGTTGGTGAGATGCTCAGAGTTGCTACTGGGAGATGCTGGGGGAGGCTGGGAGATGCTGGAAATACTGGGGGATGCTGAGGGATGCTAAGGGGTGCTGGGGGAGGCTGGGAGATGCTGGAAATGTTGGGGGATGCTGAGGGATGCTAAGGGGTGCTGGGGGAGGCTGTGGTACGTTGGGGATGCTGAGGATAGATGCTGGAGATGCTGGAGGATGCTGGAAGGGATGTTGGGAGGAATGCTGGGAGGGATGCTGGGATGAAGGAGGAGATGGAGGTGGGAGATGGGGGATATGAAAACGCACACACACACACACACACACACACACACACACACACACACACACACACACACACACACACACACAATTATAGAGTGGCACTCAGGACCAGCAGGTACGCGGCACTAAGATTTGAGTGCCTCATTGAAGCTGGGACAGAGTGAGAGAGACAGAGTGAGAGAGAGAGAGAGAAAATGAGACAGAGAGAGAATGAGAGAGAGAGAGAGAGAGAGAGAGATCTGGATAGATCTGTCATTTCAGCAGAGCCTTCAACATAGGAGGGATATGGGTGGCCTTACTGTTATGTACAAGGCCAATATTGTCAAAATACCACACTTGGATCCACTTCGAGGACAGCGTGAAACAAGCTTTTATGCCACAAGACGGGCAGAAAGCAGCAACTTCACTCTGGCTGTACCCTTCTCCAGAACATCACTCCATCTGAGATCATACATACCCAGGATGACTCGAGTATGGAACACATTCGTACAGCATAATGATATCAACGAGATAAAGTCAGTTGATCAAATGAAAATGCAGGCCCACAGATGGCTCACAGCTGGCCCACAGATGGCTCCAACTTCAACCTGTCCCGTACTTGTATGTCTCATAACAATAAAAATGCTTTCAAATGAGCTGATGTAGGTAACAGCTCTTAGCTTGCCAATAAAGTTAGGAATCCTTAACCTGTAATATAGCTGTCAATAAAGCTAGGGATCCTTAACCTTGTCAAACCCTGTGTAAAAAAAAAAAAAAAAAAAAAGAGAGAGAGAGAGAGAGAGAGAGAGAGAGAGAGAGAGAGAGAGAGAGAGAGAGAGAGAGAGTTGTAGGGGCAGTCAGAAGGAATAACAGGAAAATGTATATTAAAAAACTAGAATAAACAGGAGACAAACAGTGACATTAAACAGTACGAAATTTAGCCTCACCAGAATAAACAGTCGAGTGCCCCAAGGCACTGTACTGGCACCTTCACTGTTTATCACTGTCACAGCTTCGTATCATCCTTTGTGGGCGGTATCACAGGTGTGTGAGCTGTGATAACAGGTGTGTGAGCGGTGATAACAGGTGTGTGAGCGGTGATAACAGGTGTGTGAGCGGTGATAACAGGTGTGTGAGCGGTGATAACAGGTGTGTGAGGGGTGATAACAGGTGTGTGAGCAGTGATAACAGGTGTGTGAGCGGTGATAACAGGTGTGTGAGCGGTGATAGCAGGTGTGTGAGCAGTGATAACAGGTGTGTGAGCGGTGATAACAGGTATATGAGCGGTGATAACAGGTGTGTGAGCGGTGGTAACAGGCGTGTGAGCGGTGATAACAGGTGTGTGAGCAGTGATAACAGGTGTGTGAGCGGTGATAACAGGTGTGTGAGCGGTGATAACAGGTGTGTGAGCGGTGATAACAGGTGTATGAGCGGTGATAACAGGTGTGTGAGCGGTGATAACAGGTGTGTGAGCGGTGATAACAGGTATATGAGCGGGGATAACAGGTGTGTGAGCAGTGATAACAGGTGTGTGAGCAGTGATAACAGGTATATGAGCGGTGATAACAGGTGTGTGAGCAGTGATAACAGGTGTGTGAGCGGTGATAACAGGTGTGTGAGAGGTGATAACAGGTGTGTGAGCGGTGATAACAGGTGTGTGAGCGGTGATAACAGGTGTGTGAGCAGTGATAACAGGTGTGTGAGCAGTGATAACAGGTATATGAGCGGTGATAACAGGTGTGTGAGCAGTGATAACAGGTGTGTGAGCGGTGATAACAGGTGTGTGAGCAGTGATAACAGGTGTGTGAGCGGTGATAACAGGTGTGTGAGCAGTGATAACAGGTGTGTGAGCGGTGATAACAGGTGTGTGAGCAGTGATAACAGGTGTGTGAGCGGTGATAACAGGTACATGAGCGGTGATGAAAGGTATGTGAGCAGTGATAACAGGTGTGTGAATGGTGATAACAGATGTGTGAACAGTGATAACAGGTGTGTGAACAGTGATAACAGGTGTGTGAACAGTGATAACAGGCATGTGAGGGGTGATAACAGGTGTGTGAGCAGTGATAACAGGTGTGTGAGCAGTGATAACAGGTGTGTGAACAGTGATAACAGGTGTGTGAGCAGTGATAACAGGTGTGTGAACAGTGATAACAGGTGTGTGAACAGTGATAACAGGTATGTGAGCGGTGATAACAGGTGTGTGAGCAGTGATAACAGGTGTGTGAGCAGTGATAACAGGTGTGTGAACAGTGATAACAGGTGTGTGAGCAGTGATAACAGGTGTGTGAACAGTGATAACAGGTGTGTGAGCAGTGATAACAGGTATGTGAGCAGTGATAACAGGTGTGTGAGCAGTGATAACAGGTGTGTGAGCATTGATAACAGGTGTGTGAGCAGTGATAACAGGTGTGTGAGCGGTGATAACAGGTGTGTGAGCAGTGATAACAGGTGTGTGAACAGTGATAACAGGTGTGTGAGCAGTGATAACAGGTGTGTGAACAGTGATAACAGGTGTGTGAACAGTGATAACAGGTATGTGAGCGGTGATAACAGGTGTGTGAGCAGTGATAACAGGTGTGTGAGCAGTGATAACAGGTGTGTGAGCGGTGATAACAGGTGCGTTATCACTCCCTGTTAAACTCCCTGTTTTACTCACTGTTTAATATCAATGTTTATATTTTTATCTAACTCACCTGAGATGTGGTTTTCCGTTGTTTAGGTAATTAACAGGAGAAGAGGGACGGGCAGGGAGTAACAGGAAGAGAGCAACAGGAGGAGAGTAACGGGAAGGGAGGGAGGGGAAGAGAGTAACAGGAGGAGAGTATCTGGAAAGGAGTAACGGGAAGAGAGTGACGGGAAGGGAGTAACGGGAAGAGAATAACAGGAAGAGAGCAACGAGAAGGGAGTAACAGGATGAGAGCAACAGGAAGTGAGTAACGGAACGAGAGTAACAGGAGGAGAGTAATGGGAAGGGAGTAACAGGAGAGCAGAGGGAAGGGAGCAGCAGGAGAGCAACGGGAAGGGAGTAACAGGTGGGCAACGCGAAGAGAGTAACAGGAGAGCAACGGAAATTGAGCAGCAGGAGAGCAACGGGAAGGGAGTAACAGGAGAGCAACGGGAAGGGAGTAACAGGTGGGCAACGGGAAGAGAATAACAGGAGAGCAACGGAAAGGGAGTAACAGGAGAGAAACGGGAAGGGAGTAATAGAAGAGCAACGGAGAGTAACAGAAGAACAACGGGAAGAGGATAACAAGAGAGCAACAGGAAGGGAGTAACAGGAGAGCAACGGGAAGGGAGTAACAGGAGAACAACGGGAAGGTAGTAACAGGGGAGCAACGGGAAGGTAGTAACAGGAGAACAACGGGAAGGTAGTAACAGGAGAACAACGGGAAGGTAGTAACAGGAGAACAACGGGAAGGTAGTAACAGGAGAACAACGGGAAGGTAGTAACAGGATAACAACGGGAAGGTAGTAACAGGAGAACAACGGGAAGGTAGTAACAGGAGAACAACGGGAAGGTAGTAACAGGAGAACAACGGGAAGGTAGTAACAGGGGAGCAACGGGAAGGTAGTAACAGGAGAACAACGGGAAGGTAGTAACAGGAGAAAAACGGGAAGGTAGTAACAGGAGAACAACGGGAAGGCAATAACAGGAGAACAACGGAAAGGTAGTAACAGGAGAACAACGGGAAGGTAGTAACAGGAGAACAACGGGAAGGTGGTAACAGGAGAACAACGGGAAGGTAGTAACAGGAGAACAACGGGAAGGTAGTAACAGGAGAACAACGGGAAGGTAGTAACAGGAGAACAACGGGAAGGTGGTAACAGGAGAACAACGGGAAGGTAGTAACAGGAGAACAACGGGAAGGTAGTAACAGGAGAACAACGGGAAGGTAGTAACAGGAGAACAACGGGAAGGTAGTAACAGGAGAACAACGGGAAGGTAGTAACAGGAGAACAACGGGAAGGTGGTAACAGGAGAACAACGGGAAGGTAGTAACAGGAGAACAACGGGAAGGTAGTAACAGGAGAACAACGGGAAGGTAGTAACAGGAGAACAACGGGAAGGTAGTAACAGGAGAACAACGGGAAGGTAGTAACAGGGGAGCAACGGGAAGGTAGTAACAGAACAACGGGAAGGTAGTAACAGGAGAACCACGGGAAGGTAGTAACAGGAGAACAACGGGAAGGTAGTAACAGGAGAACAACGGGAATGTAGTAACAGGAGAACAACGGGAAGGTAGTAACAGGAGAACAACGGGAAGGTAGTAACAGGAGAACAACGGGAAGGTAGTAACAGGGGAACAGCGGGAAGGTAGTAACAGGAGAACAACGGGAAGGTAGTAACAGGAGAGCAACGGGAAGGTGGTAACAGGAGAACAACGGGAAGGTAGTAACAGGAGAACAACGGGAAGGTAGTAACAGGAGGACAACGGGAAGGTAGTAACAGGAGAACAACGGGAAGGTAGTAACAGGAGGACAACGGGAAGGTAGTAACAGGAGAACAACGGGAAGGTAGTAACAGGAGAACAATGGGAAGGTAGTAACAGGAGAACAACGGGAAGGTAGTAACAGGAGAACAAAGGGAAGAGGTGTAGGATGAATACATCTGATTTTTGTGTTGTTTTTCAGTCAAGTTTATTTCTGGCATCGAATGTGTGTGTGTGTGTTTGTGTGTGTGTGTGTTTGTGTGTGTGTGTGTGTGTGTGTGTGTGTGTGTGTGTGTGTGTGTGTGTGTTTGTGTGTGTGTGTGTGTGTGTGTGTGTGTGTGTGTGTGTGTGTGTGTGTGTGTGTGTGTGTGTGTGTGTGTGTGTGTGTGTGTGTGTGTGTGTGTGTGTGTGTGTGTGTTTGTGTGTGTGTGTGTGTGTGTGTGTGTGTGTGTGTGTGTGTGTGTGTGTGTGTGTTTGTGTGTGTGTGTGTGTGTGTTTGTGTGTGTGTGTGTGTGTGTGTGTGTGTGTGTGTGTGTGTGTGTGTGTGTGTGTGTGTGTGTGTGTGTGTGTGTGTGTGTGTGTGTGTGTGTGTGTGTGTGTGTGTGTGTGTGTGTGTGTGTGTGTGTGTGTGTGTGTGTGTGTGTGTGTGTGTGTGTGTGTTTTAGTTACCATGTAATGAAGTCCACTATGCTTGTGAGGTCTCTGAGGAAGACCTAATTAACCAGTAAATGGTCACTCCTTGCCTTGGCAAATAGCTGTCAGACACGACTTTCGGCTTAACTCTCAGGTCTTCTGTTCTTGACGGCGTCAGGTCAAAACACGTGGTACACACCCCATTGTGGGGGGTGCTTGAAGGACCATATAAGATCAGGGAAACAGCTGTGCAAGAGATTCCGGCGGAGCTCTGACCTTCGTGCAGAGCTCGGGAGAGGGCTGCTGGATAGTCTCTGGAGGAGACTCTGGGCTGAGTACCGGCTGGAACAGTGCTCGGCTGTGTAGGTCTTGGGACCTGTGGATTGAGTATGACAGAGTTCCTGTGATGAACTGTCCTCTGAACTATATTGTAAGGTATATTCTATTTCGACAGTTGATTGTCTTCCCTGTCTCCTACTTATGTGTGCTATCTCCATTTATCTAAATCCAAGAGTGTTCTCCTGTTCCCAAGTATATTACTGTACAACGACTTAATAATAAACTGTTTCGCTGGGATAGTAATGTTTACTGTCCCCGTTATTTATTATTTTATTCGTTATTTTATTTCAAGTAGTGAGAGGGTGAGTAGTGTAGTTGTAGTGATGAGAGGTGACAGTGTAGTCACCACTGACCTCACATTACCTCCACTGACCTCACATTACCTCCACTGACCTCACATTACCTCCACTGACCTCACATTACCTCCACTGACTTCACATTACCTCCACTGACCTTACATTATCTCCACTGACCTCACATTACCTCCACTGACCTCACATTACCTCCACTGACCTCACATTACCTCCACTGACCTCACATTACCTCCACTGACCTCACATTATCTCCACTGACCTCACATTACCTCCACTGACCTCACATTACCTCCACTGACTTCACATTACCTCCACTGACCTCACATTACCTCCACTGACTTCACATTACCTCCACTGACTTCACATTACCTCCACTGACTTCACATTACCTCCACTGACTTCACATTACCTCCACTGACTTCACATTACCTCCACTGACCTCACATTACCTCCATTGACCTCACATTACCTCCACTGACCTCACATTACCTCCGCTCCTGTCACTGGACGCACCTCTCCTGCCTACTCCCTCTGATTACTCGCTTATTCCCCAATTATCCGTACACTCCATTATCCCCCTACATGACTTGGTATCTAAGCGATGGTGGTTCTTATAATTTATATAGTAGGAACCAGTCCCATGTGTCTTATGTTATGCAACCAGTTATCAGAGGTTCTTGTCGAAAGACACTTGGCCTGTTTTGTGTGTGTGTGTCTGTGAGTTTCAGCCTCTCTGGTTTGAGCTGTTTGTCGCGTCTAGAAAGTCGTAGAGAAAGCTAGACTCCCTGTCTGTCTGTCTGTCTGGACGCCCCCTTAGTCAAGCAGGCTGTGGTCTGGCCGTGCTGGGCATTTGCCTGCCCCTAGCACCAACAGCCAGGCTGACCAGCCACAGGTACACTCACAGGCACCTCACTCTAATCACTTGTCCCTAAAATTCTCCCAACGCATTGTTACCCCGCAAAAAAAACTGATTTGCTTTTTCAGTTTTGAGTATTTTTTTGAGAAGGGAGGAGCGGGAGAGGGGAAGAGGAGGGGGAGAGGAGGGGGAGAGGAGGGGAAGAGGAGGGGGAGAGGAGGGGGAGAGGAGGGGAAGAGGAGGGGGAGAGGAGGGGGAGAGGAGGGGGAGGGGGGGATATGTTTGGTATAGAGCGGCTCTAAAGCTTGATCGTTTGAGAAGCTTTGAATTTTACACAGAGTTCCCCAAGCTGGTTATTATGCAAACTTTTAATGACTTAAAAGGTAGAGTTAGCAGCGAGGAGGAGAGTTAGGAGGTATTGATTGTAACTAACTTGCTCAGAGAGTTAGCTAAGAGAGAGAGAGAGAGAGAGAGAGAGAGAGAGAGAGAGAGAGAGAGAGAGAGGGTCAGACATTTTCTGTCCCACAGCAGGAGAGAAGTAGTTAAGTAGGTACAGTAGTTAGTTACTATATTACAGTGACTTTATCAGTCCGATACAAAGAACAACTGTGAAGATCGGAAGGAGGTTGAGATAATCAGTCCCTCGTGCTGGAGTCCATGTAATCAGTCCATCAATCTCGAGGGACTGATTACATCAACCTCCTTCCGATCTTCACCATTCTTCTTGTATTGGACTGATGAAACCACTGTGGCGAAACCTCTCCACAACACAGATATCCAAGTCTTACACAGGTATTTAATTTATCAAAGATACAGCTGTAAGGGAAGCAGGTACCAAGTAACCTTCAAGACGTCACTTGGTACCGCGTGACCTAATTAACTATATATATATATATATATATATATATATATATATATATATATATATATATATATATATATATATATATATATATATATATATATATATATATATATATATATATACACACACACACACACATGAGGAACTTTTTCCCCTCTCCTCACTGTATCATAAATTATCTTAGAGAATCTCAGCCAGAATGAAAACAATTAGGCCGAAAAATGGCTTTCACAGAGACTAGAACTGGATTAATTTTCCTCAGACTCTCTCTCTCTCTCTCTCTCTCTCTCTCTCTCTCTCTCTCTCTCTCTCTCTCTCTCTCTCTCTCTCTCTCTCTTTCACACACACAAACCCCCACAAACTTACTTATTACTTCTATTCAGACTTACAAACAAAAGAACTTTGCAGTGTCACCAACACTGGCGAGGATTTCTGGCAGGAACAACCACAACAAGTATACAAGGTAAACACAAGCCATCGTTGGTAACAATACCACAATTATGACATACAAAGATCCCTTACAAACTTCAATTCTAAACACATGTATATATATATATATATATATATATATATATATATATATATATATATATATATATATATATATATATATATATATATATATATATATATATATATATATATATATATATATATATATATATATATATCGTGCCGAATAGGCAGAACTTGCGATCTTGGCTTAAATAGCAACGCTCATCTTGCCATATAGGACAAGTGAAAATTTGTGTATGCGATAATTTCGCCAATATCATTCTGAACCTAACGAAAAAAATATATTTCACTGTGTTTGTTTAATATTAAATTACTGTAAACAAATCTAAAATATATTTAGTTGGGTTAGGCTAAAATAAATTGTTCTTGTTATAATAAGGTTAGGTAAGTTTTCTAAGATTCTTTTGGTGCAAAATTAAAATTTTTTACATCAACATTAATGAAAAAAATATATCTTTAAATGTATAAGAGAAAATTTTAGAAAGAACTTAATTTTAAATGAGTTCTTACTAAATGACCAGTTTTACATATTCGGCACGACATATATATATATATATATATATATATATATATATATATATATATATATATATATATATATATGTCGTGCCGAATAGGCAGAACTTGCGATCTTGGCTTAAATAGCAACGCTCATCTTGCCATATAGGACAAGTGAAAATTTGTGTATGCGATAATTTCGCCAATATCATTCTGAACCTAACGAAAAAAATATATTTGATTGTGTTTGTTTAGTATTAAATTATTGTAAACGTATTAAAATATATTTAGTTGGGTTAGGCTAAAATAAATTGCTCTTGTTATAATAAGGTTAGGTAAGTTTTCTAAGTTTCTTTTGGTGCAAAATTAAAAATTTTTGCATTAACATTAATGAAAAAAATATATCTTTAAGCGTATAAGAGAAAATTTCAGAAAGGACTTAATTTTAAATGAGTTTTGGCTAATTGACCAGTTTTACATATTCGGCACGACATATATATATATATATGTATATATATATATATATATATATATATATATATATATATATATATATATATATATATATATATATATATATTATACAAATTGTATTTCACCCCTCTCTATCTATCTCTCTCTATCTCTCTATCTCTATCTCTCTTCTACTAACCCACTATTATCTTGTCTCTTCTACACCACGTTATCTCGCCTACCTCACTAACTCTTCCTTCTCTCCTCTCTTCCTATACCTATTTTCTAATTCACCCAGCGTACAGCAAGGGAGGTGAAGGAAGAGAAGGAATGAAGGAGGGAGAGGGGGGGATTTACATTCACCCTATTATATATTTCCCTCCTTTCCTCACTTCCTTCCATCATTGTCTTCTACCCATCTATCCCCATCAATCCACCCCTCCCAAACGATTTCCTCCCCTCCCAAACAGCCCCCCGCCCCTTCCTCTAATCCCCCCACCTCCCCGAAATCTACGAGAAACCAGCCTGCTTATCATTCCCTCCTCTCTCCCCAGGGGCAGTGTACGGAGTACGAATCACGGACCTGGGCGTGCCGCCCGTGGCCATAGTAGGGGACGAGGTCCACCTCCGCTGTGACTACGAAGACGAGGGAGGGTCAACCTTGTATACCTTGAAGTGGTACAAGGACTCACAGGAGTTCTACCGTCACCAGCCTGGTTTGTCACCCCACACGGCGGATGACAGATGTCTGGATGATGACACATATCATGTGGAAGGTGTGGCTGTTGATGTGAGTATCCTATGTGTTACATGTGATGTGTGTGTGTCACGCGTGATGAGAACGTGAGAAAGGAAGGAGCACTGCAGCAGGCCTACTGGCCCGTGCTAGGCAGGCCCAAGTCACCTACTGGCCTAAGGGTGATGTATGTGTGTATATATCACGCATGATGTGTCACACACACACACACACACACACACACATGTCCTGTCTAAGGGCAATGTGTGGTGTAAATATTATGCAGAAAATTCGGAGTGTGGAAATTAGGAGAAGGTGTGGAGTTAATAAAAGTATTAGTCAGAGGGCAGAAGAGGGGTTGTTGAGGTGGTTTGGTCATTTAGAGAGAATGGATCAAAGTAGAATGACATGGAGAGCGTATAGATCTGTAGGGGAAGGAAGGCGGGGTTGGGGTCCTCGTAAAGGTTGGAGGGAGGGGGTAGGGAAGGTTTTGTGGGCGAGGGGCTTGGACTTCCAGCAAGCGTGCATGAGTGTGTTAGATATTAGTGAATGGAGACGAATGGTATTTGGGACCAGACGAGCTGTTGGAGTGTGAGCATGGTAATATTTAGTGAAGGGATTCAGGAAAACCGGTTATTTTTATATAGCCGAACTTGAGTCCTGGAAATGGGAAGTACAATGCCTGCACTTTAAAGGAGGGGTTTGGGATATTGGCAGTTTGGAGGGATATGTTGTGTATCTTTATACGTATATACTTCTAAACTGTTGTATTCTGAGCACCTCTGCAAAAACAGTGATAATGTGTGAGTGTGGTGAAAATGTTGAATGATGATGAAAGTATTTTCTTTTGGGGGGATTTTCTTTCTCTCTGGGTCACCCTGCCTCGGTGGGAGACGGCCAACTTGTTATATATATATATATATATATATATATATATATATATATATATATATATATATATATTTTTTTTTTTTTTTTTTTTTTTATTATCACACCGGCCGATTCCCACCAAGGCAGGGTGGCCCGAAAAAGAAAAACTTTCACCATCATTCACTCCATCACTGTCTTGCCAGAAGGGTGCTTTACACTACAGTTTTTAAACTGCAACATTAACACCCCTCCTTCAGAGTGCAGGCACTGTACTTCCCATCTCCAGGACTCAAGTCCGGCCTGCCGGTTTCCCTGAATCCCTTCATAAATGTTACTTTGCTCACACTCCAACAGCACGTCAAGTATTAAAAACCATTTGTCTCCATTCACTCCTATCAAACACGCTCAAGCATGCCTGCTGGAAGTCCAAGCCCCTCGCACACAAAACCTCCTTTACCCCCTCCCTCCAACCCTTCCTAGGCCGACCCCTACCCCGCCTTCCTTCCACTACAGACTGATACACTCTTGAAGTCATTCTGTTTCGCTCCATTCTCTCTACATGTCCGAACCACCTCAACAACCCTTCCTCAGCCCTCTGGACAACAGTTTTGGTAATCCCGCACCTCCTCCTAACTTCCAAACTACGAATTCTCTGCATTATATTCACACCACACATTGCCCTCAGACATGACATCTCCACTGCCTCCAGCCTTCTCCTCGCTGCAACATTCATCACCCACGCTTCACACCCATATAAGAGCGTTGGTAAAACTATACTCTCATACATTCCCCTCTTTGCCTCCAAGGACAAAGTTCTTTGTCTCCACAGACTCCTAAGTGCACCACTCACTCTTTTTCCCTCATCAATTCTATGATTCACCTCATCTTTCATAGACCCATCCGCTGACACGTCCACTCCCAAATATCTGAATACGTTCACCTCCTCCATACTCTCTCCCTCCAATCTGATATTCAATCTTTCATCACCTAATCTTTTTGTTATCCTCATAACCTTACTCTTTCCTGTATTCACCTTTAATTTTCTTCTTTTGCACACCCTACCAAATTCATCCACCAATCTCTGCAACTTCTCTTCAGAATCTCCCAAGAGCACAGTGTCATCAGCAAAGAGCAGCTGTGACAACTCCCACTTTGTGTGTGATTCTTTATCTTTTAACTCCACGCCTCTTGCCAAGACCCTCGCATTTACTTCTCTTACAACCCCATCTATAAATATATTAAACAACCACGGTGACATCACACATCCTTGTCTAAGGCCTACTTTTACTGGGAAAAAATTTCCCTCTTTCCTACATACTCTAACTTGAGCCTCACTATCCTCGTAAAAACTCTTCACTGCTTTCAGTAACCTACCTCCTACACCATACACTTGCAACATCTGCCACATTGCCCCCCTATCCACCCTGTCATACGCCTTTTCCAAATCCATAAATGCCACAAAGACCTCTTTAGCCTTATCTAAATACTGTTCACTTATATGTTTCACTGTAAACACCTGGTCCACACACCCCCTACCTTTCCTAAAGCCTCCTTGTTCATCTGCTATCCTATTCTCCGTCTTACTCTTAATTCTTTCAATTATAACTCTACCATACACTTTACCAGGTACACTCAACAGACTTATCCCCCTATAATTTTTGCACTCTCTTTTATCCCCTTTGCCTTTATACAAAGGAACTATGCATGCTCTCTGCCAATCCCTAGGTACCTTACCCTCTTCCATACATTTATTAAACAATTGCACCAACCACTCCAAAACTATATCCCCACCTGCTTTTAACATTTCTATCTTTATCCCATCAATCCCGGCTGCCTTACCCCCTTTCATTTTACCTACTGCCTCACGAACTTCCCCCACACTCACAACTGGCTCTTCCTCACTCCTACAAGATGTTATTCCTCCTTGCCCTATACACGAAATCACAGCTTCCCTATCTTCATCAACATTTAACAATTCCTCAAAATATTCCTTCCATCTTCCCAATACCTCTAACTCTCCATTTAATAACTCTCCTCTCCTATTTTTAACTGACAAATCCATTTGTTCTCTAGGCTTTCTTAACTTGTTAATCTCACTCCAAAACTTTTTCTTATTTTCAACAAAATTTGTTGATAACATCTCACCCACTCTCTCATTTGCTCTCTTTTTACATTGCTTCACCACTCTCTTAACCTCTCTCTTTTTCTCCATATACTCTTCCCTCCTTGCATCACTTCTACTTTGTAAAAACTTCTCATATGCTAACTTTTTCTCCCTTACTACTCTCTTTACATCATCATTCCACCAATCGCTCCTCTTCCCTCCTGCACCCACTTTCCTGTAACCACAAACTTCTGCTGAACACTCTAACACTACATTTTTAAACCTACCCCATACCTCTTCGACCCCATTGCCTATGCTCTCATTAGCCCATCTATCCTCCAATAGCTGTTTATATCTTACCCTAACTGCCTCCTCTTTTAGTTTATAAACCTTCACCTCTCTCTTCCCTGATGCTTCTATTCTCCTTGTATCCCATCTACCTTTTACTCTCAGTGTAGCTACAACTAGAAAGTGATCTGATATATCTGTGGCCCCTCTATAAACATGTACATCCTGAAGTCTACTCAACAGTCTTTTATCTACCAATACATAATCCAACAAACTACTGTCATTTCGCCCTACATCATATCGTGTATACTTATTTATCCTCTTTTTCTTAAAATATGTATTACCTATAACTAAACCCCTTTCTATACAAAGTTCAATCAAAGGGCTCCCATTATCATTTACACCTGGCACCCCAAACTTACCTACCACACCCTCTCTAAAAGTTTCTCCTACTTTAGCATTCAAGTCCCCTACCACAATTACTCTCTCACTTGGTTCAAAGGCTCCTATACATTCACTTAACATCTCCCAAAATCTCTCTCTCTCCTCTGCATTCCTCTCTTCTCCAGGTGCATACACGCTTATTATGACCCACTTCTCGCATCCAACCTTTACTTTAATCCACATAATTCTTGAATTTACACATTCATATTCTCTTTTCTCCTTCCATAACTGATCATTTAACATTACTGCTACCCCTTCCTTTGCTCTAACTCTCTCAGATACTCCAGATTTAATCCCATTTATTTCCCCCCACTGAAACTCTCCTACCCCCTTCAGCTTTGTTTCGCTTAGGGCCAGGACATCCAACTTCTTTTCATTCATAACATCAGCAATCATCTGTTTCTTGTCATCCGCACTACATCCACGCACATTTAAGCAACCCAGTTTTATAAAGTTTTTCTTCTTCTCTTTTTTAGTAATTGTATACAGGAGAAGGGGTTACTAGCCCATTGCTCCCGGCATTTTAGTCGCCTCATACGACACGCATGGCTTACGGAGGAAAGATTCTTTTCCACTTCCCCATGGACAATAGAAGAAATAAAAAGAACAAGAGCTATTTAGAAAAAGGAGAAAAACCTAGATGTATGTATATATATATATGCATGTGCGTGTCTGTGAAGTGTGACCAAAGTGTTAGTAGGAGTAGCAAGATATCCCTGTTATCTTAGCGTGTTTATGAGACAGAAAAAGAAACCAGCAATCCTACCATCATGCAAAACAATTACAGGTTTTTGTTTCACAGTCATCTGGCAGGACGGTAGTACTTCCCTGGGTGGTTGCTGTCTACCAACCTATATATATATATATATATATATATATATATATATACTTAATAGGCAAGAGTCAAAAGACTTAATTGATGATAATTTGATAGTAGTTAGGTGTATTACGTGTACACAGGAAAGCAGTAATCAAGGGGTTAATTAGGTCTGCAAGTCAGGTAAGTACCGATCCTCAGGTGAGACTTAGGATCCATCAATCTCACAGCTTCACACGCTAACTGAAAATCAGTTTCATGTAATTCTAGGCTAGTTTGTTGACCACCCGGGGTTATAATGATGACCCAGGTCACACCCTGGGGTTATAATGATGACCCAGGTCACACCCTGGGGTTATAATGATGACCCAGGTCACACCCTGGGGTTATAATGATGACCCAGGTCACACCCTGGGGTTATAATGATGACCCAGGTCACACCCTGGGGTTATAATAATGGTTCAGGTCACACCCTGGGGCTATAATGATGACCCAGGTCACACCCTGGGGTTATAATGATAAAGCAGGTCACATCCTGGGGTTATAATGATGACCCAGGTCTCACCCAGGGGTTATAATGATGACCCAGGTCACACCCTGGGGTTATAATGATGACCCAGGTCACACCCTCGGGCTATAATGATGACCCAGGTTACATCCAGGGGTTATAATGATGACCCAGGTCACACCCTGGGGTTATAATGATGAAGCAGGTCACATCCTGGAGTTATAATGATGACCCAGGTCATCTTCTGGGTTTATAATGACGACCCAGGTCACATCCTGGGGTATAATGATCACTCAGGTCACACCCTGGGGTTATAATGATGACCCAGGTCACATCCTGGGGTTATAATGATGACCCAGGTCACATACTGGGGTTGTAATGATGACCCAGGTCACATCCTGGGGTTATAATGATGACCCAGGTCACATCCTGGGGTTATAATGATGATTCAGGTCACACCCTGGGGTTATAATGATGACCCAGGTCATCTTCTTGGGTTATAATGATGAACCAGGTCATCTTCTGGGGTTATAATGATGGCCCAGGTTATCTTCTGAGGTTATATTGATAACCCAGGTCACACTCTGGGTTATAGTGATGGCCCAGGTCACACCCAGGATTATAATGATGACCCAGAGCATCTTCTGGGGTTATAATGATGACCCAGATCACACCCTTGGGTTATAATGATAATCCGGGTCACCTTCTGGGGTTATAATGATGATCCAGGTCACACCCTGGGGTTATAATGATGACCCATGTCATATTCTGGGGTTATAACCATGACCCAGGTCATCTTCTGGGGTTATAATGATGACCCAGGTCACATCCTGGGGTTATAATGATGACTCAGGTCACACCCTGGGGTTATAATGATGACCCAGGTCACATCCTGGGGTTATAATGATGACCCAGGTCACATACTGTGGTTATAATGATGAGCCAGGTCACATCCTGAGGTTATAATGATGACCCAGGTCACATCCTGGGGTTATAATGATGATTCAGGTCACATCCTGGGGTTATAATGATGACCCAGGTCACATCCTGAGGTTATAATAATGACCCAGGTCACATCCTGGGGTTATAATGATGATTCAGGTCACATCCTGGGGTTATAATGATGACCTAGGTCATCTTCTGGGGTTATAATTATGAACCAGGTCATCTTCTGGGGTTATAATGATGACCCAGGTCATCTTCTGGGGTTATAATGATGGTCAAGGCCATCTTCTGGGGTTATATTGATGCCCCAGGTCACACCCTGGTTTATAGTGATGACCCAGGTCACACCCAGATTTATAATGATGACCCAGGTCTTCTTGTGGGGTTATAATGATGATCCTGGTCACACCCTGGGGTTATAATGATGACCCAGGTCATATTCTGGGGTTATAATGATGACCCAGGTCACACCCTTGGGTTATAATGATGTCCCAAGTAACCTTCTGGGGTTATAATGATGACTCAGGTCACACCGTGGTGTTATAATGGTGAGAGGGATATATACAATGAAAGGTATATACACTGAGAGGTGGTATATACACTGAGAGGTGGTATATACACTGTGAGGTGGTATATACACTGTGAGGTGGTATATACACTGTGAGGTGGTATATATATATATATATATATATATATATATATATATATATATATATATATATATATATATATATATATATATATATATATATATATATATATATATATATATATATATATATATATATATATATATATATAAGGGAGAAAAAGTTAGCATATGAGAAGTTTTTACAAAGTAGAAGTGATGCAAGGAGGGAAGAGTATATGGAGATAAAGAGAGAAGTTAAGAGAGTGGTGAAGCAATGTAAAAAGAGAGCAAATGAGAGAGTGGGTGAGATGTTATCAACAAATTTTGTTGAAAATAAGAAAAAGTTTTGGAGTGAGATTAACAAGTTAAGAAAGCCTAGAGAACAAATGGATTTGTCAGTTAAAAATAGGAGAGGAGAGTTATTAAATGGAGAGTTAGAGGTATTGGGAAGATGGAGGGAATATTTTGAGGAATTGTTAAATGTTGATGAAGACAGGGAAGCTGTGATTTCGTGTATAGGGCAAGGAGGAACAACATCTTGTAGGAGTGAGGAAGAGCCAGTTGTGAGTGTGGGGGAAGTTCGTGAGGCAGTAGGTAAAATGAAAGGGGGTAAGGCAGCCGGGATTGATGGGATAAAGATAGAAATGTTAAAAGCAGGTGTGGATATAGTTTTGGAGTGGTTGGTGCAATTATTTAATAAATGTATGGAAGAGGGTAAGATACCTAGGGATTG
>NW_027198224.1:30000-47785 GCF_038502225.1 Cherax quadricarinatus
CAGCTCTGCTCGAAGTCCCTCTGCTCAGAGCTCTGCACACAGCAGCAGCTCCGCTCGAAGTCCCTCTGCTCAGAGCTCTGCATACAGCAGCAGCTCCACTCGAAGTCCCTTTGCTCAGAGCTCTGCATACAGCAGCAGCTCCGCTCGAAGTCCCTCTGCTCAGAGCTTTGCACACAGCAGCAGCTGTGTGCAGCTGCTGCTGTTCCTTGGGCTTATATGGTGGTCCAAGCACCCTCCACAGTGGGGTGTGCACCACGTGTTACGACCTGACGCTAAGATCTGACGCCAGTGACGAACAAAGGAGCTGAGACAAGCCGAAAAGGCGTGGCTGATAGCCATTTACCAAGGCGAGGTGTGACCATATACTTGGTTAAATTAGGTCTCTCCAGAGACCTCACAAGCCCAGCTGAACTACATCACATAGTCGATGTGACAGTCACTTCTCTAGTTGATGTGACAGTCACTTCTCTAGTTGATGTGACATTCGCTTCTCTAGCTGACATGACAGTTACTTCTCTAGTTGATGTGACAGTCACTTCTCTAGTTGATGTGACAGTCACTTCTCTAGTTGATGTGACAGTCACTTCTCTAGTTGATGTGACAGTCACTTCTCTAGTTGATGTGACAGTCACTTCTCTAGTTGACGTGATAGTACTGTGCAGTACGACCTGGTACTGTGCAGTACGACCTGGTACTATGCAGTAAGACCTGGTACTGTGCAGTACGACCTGGTACTATACAGTAAGACCTGGTAGTACGTAGGGTCGTCAGTGTTCCTCAAGACACGGACACTACCGTGGTCGTTCTCTTTGGAAGGTCGTCACCACCACACCGGAGACGAATTTCCCGGTTACACTTGCAATAACACACTCTCTCTCTCTCTCTCTCTCTCTCTCTCTCTCTCTCTCTCTCTCTCTCTCTCTCTCTCTCTCTCTCTCTCTCTCTCTCTCTCTCTCTCTCTCTCTCTCCCCTCTCCCTCGCAGCAGAAAATATCACTAAGAGGACCTCCCCCTCTCTCCCAGTCCCTTACCACCCTCTTCCGTCCCCAATTTCCCCTCCCCTGCCTCCCCAACCCCTCCCCCCTCTCTCACTTTCCGCTTTTCTCACAAGTAAATTTCGCACAGCGGAGTCGTCTCCTGGCTTATTACTTCTGTTCCTAGCCAGCTGGTAATGCAATTGTGTGTGAGAGGGAGAGAGGGAGAGAGGGAGAGAGGGAGAGAGGGAGAGAGGGAGGGAGGGAGGGAGGGAGAGAGGGAGGGAGGGAGGGAGGGAGAGAAGGAGACAGATTGAGTGGAAAGTTGATATGTTCATTTCTTTTTCCTCCTCTCTTCTGTTTGTGTGTGTGTGTGTGTGTGTGTGTGTGTGTGTGTGTGTGTGTGTGTGTGTGTGTGTGTGTGCGTGTGTGTGTGTGTGTGTGTGTGTGTGTGTGTGTGTGTGTGTCTGTCTGTCTGTCTGTCTGTCTGTCTGTCTGTCTGTCTGTATGTCTACTTCTCTATCTGACTCTGCCTTTCTACTTGTCTGTCTATCTGTCGTCTGTCTGTCATCTGCATGTCTATCCGTCTCATGTCTGTCACTCTCACTGAGAATGACAGACATGACACAAATTCAACAGTGGAGTTCCGTGAAAGCCTTTGCTGACTCCCCCGACGTTTCGCTCTGTGCGTACCGTAACGTATTTACATCATGAGCTCCGTTGTCACCAACCTCCTGGGTAGGACACTCCTTGCTTACTGGGGGTTTGAAGCCTATCTACCACACGAGGGTCATGAAGGCTGCATGTCACCTGTTCACCACCAGGCAAGAATACTTTATTTATTATTTATTTTGTTTATTATCACACTGGCCGATTCCCACCAAGGCAGGGTGGCCCGAAAAAGAAAAACTTTCACCATCATTCACTCCATCACTGTCTTGCCAGAAGGGTGCTTTACACTACAGTTTTTAAACTGCAACATTAACACCCCTCCTTCAGAGTGCAGGCACTGTACTTCCCATCTCCAGGACTCAAGTCCGGCCTGCCGGTTTCCCTGAACCCCTTCATAAATGTTACTTTGCTCACACTCCAACAGCACGTCAGGTATTAAAAACCATTTGTCTCCATTCACTCCTATCAAACACGCTCACGCATGCCTGCTGGAAGTCCAAGCCCCTCGCACACAAAACCTCCTTTACCCCCTCCCTCCAACCTTTCCTAGGCCGACCCCTACCCCGCCTTCCTTCCACTACAGACTGATACACTCTTGAAGTCATTCTGTTTCGCTCCATTCTCTCTACATGTCCGAACCAACTCAACAACCCTTCCTCAGCCCTCTGGACAACAGTTTTGGTAATCCCGCACCTCCTCCTAACTTCCAAACTACGAATTCTCTGCATTATATTCACACCACACATTGCCCTCAGACATGACATCTCCACTGCCTCCAGCCTTCTCTTCGCTGCAACATTCATCACCCATGCTTCACACCCATATAAGAGCATTGGTAAAACTATACTCTCATACATTCCCCTCTTTGCCTCCAAGGACAAAGTTCTTTGTCTCCACAGACTCCTAAGTGCACCACTCACTCTTTTTCCCTCATCAATTCTATGATTCACCTCATCTTTCATAGACCCTTCCGCTGACACGTCCACTCCCAAATATCTGAATACGTTCACCTCCTCCATACTCTCACCCTCCAATCTGATATCCAATCTTTCATCACCTAATCTTTTTGTTATCCTCATAACCTTACTCTTTCCAGTATTCACCTTTAATTTTCTTCGTTTGCACACCCTACCAAATTCATCCACCAATCTCTGCAACTTCTCTTCAGAATCTCCCAAGAGCACAGTGTCATCAGCAAAGAGCAACTGTGACAACTCCCACTTTATGTGTGATTCTTTATCTTTTAACTCCACTCCTCTTGCCAAGACCCTCGCATTTACTTCTCTTACAACCCCATCTATAAATATATTAAACAACCACGGTGACATCACACATCCTTGTCTAAGGCCTACTTTTACTGGGAAAAAATTTCCCTCTTTCCTACATACTCTAACTTGAGCCTCACTATCCTCGTAAAAACTCTTCACTGCTTTCAGTAACCTACCTCCTACACCATACACTTGCAACATCTGCCACATTGCCCCCCTATCCACCCTGTCATACGCCTTTTCCAAATCCATAAATGCCACAAAGACCTCTTTAGCCTTATCTAAATACTGTTCACTTATATGTTTCACTGTAAACACCTGGTCCACACACCCCCTACCTTTCCTAAAGCCTCCTTGTTCATCTGCTATCCTATTCTCCGTCCTACTCTTAATTCTTTCAATTATAACTCTACCATACACTTTACCAGGTATACTCAACAGACTTATCCCCCTATAATTTTTGCACTCTCTTTTATCCCCTTTGCCTTTATGCAAAGGAACTATGCATGCTCTCTGCCAATCCCTAGGTACCTTACCCTCTTCCATACATTTATTAAATAATTGCACCAACCACTCCAAAACTATATCCCCACCTGCTTTTAACATTTCTATCTTTATCCCATCAATCCCGGCTGCCTTACCCCCTTTCATTTTACCTACTGCCTCACGAACTTCCCCCACACTCACAACTGGCTCTTCCTCACTCCTACAAGATGTTATTCCTCCTTGCCCTATACACGAAATCACAGCTTCCCTATCTTCATCAACGTTTAACAATTCCTCAAAATATTCCCTCCATCTTCCCAATACCTCTAACTCTCCATTTAATAACTCTCCTCTCCTATTTTTAATTGACAAATCCATTTGTTCTCTAGGCTTTCTTAACTTGTTAATCTCACTCCAAAACTTTTTCTTATTTTCAACAAAATTTGTTGATAACATCTCACCCACTCTCTCATTTGCTCTCTTTTTACATTGCTTCACCACTCTCTTAACCTCTCTCTTTTTCTCCATATACTCTTCCCTCCTTGCATCACTTCTACTTTGTAAAAACTTCTCATATGGTAACTTTTTCTCCCTTACTACTCTCTTTACATCATCAGTCCACCAATCGCTCCTCTTCCCTCCTGCACCCACTTTCCTGTAACCACAAACTTCTGCTGAACACTCTAACACTACATTTTTAAACCTACCCCATACCTCTTCGACCCCATTGCCTATGCTCTCATTAGCCCATCTATCCTCCAATAGCTGTTTATATCTTACCCTAACTGCCTCCTCTTTTAGTTTATAAACCTTCACCTTTCTCTTCCCTGATACTTCTATTCTCCTTGTATCCCATCTACCTTTTACTCTCAGTGTAGCTACAACTAGAAAGTGATCTGATATATCTGTGGCCCCTCTATAAACATGTACATCCTGAAGTCTACTCAACAGTCTTTTATCTACCAATACATAATCCAACAAACTACTGTCATTTCGCCCTACATCATATCTTGTATACTTATTTATCCTCTTTTTCTTAAAATATGTATTACCTATAACTAAACCCCTTTCTATACAAAGTTCAATCAAAGGGCTCCCATTATCATTTACACCTAAAATATTGATTTTAGTCACCTCTCAGTGTATATACAGTGAGAGATATAAACCTCTCAGTGTATATACACTGAGAGATATAAACCTCTCAGTGTATATACACTGAGAGATATAAACCTCTCAATGTATATACACTGAGAGATATAAACCTCTCAATGTATATACACTGAGAGATATAAACCTCTCAATGTATATACACTGAGAGATATAAACCTCTCAATGTATATACACTGAGAGATATAAACCTCTCAATGTATATACACTGAGAGATATAAACCTCTCAATGTATATACACTGAGAGATATAAACCTCTCAATGTATATACACTGAGAGATATAAACCTCTCAATGTATATACACTGAGAGATATAAACCTCTCAGTGTATATACACTGAGAGACATACACCTGTGTATATATGTTTGCAATATATCATTTAGATCTTTTACAGTTGTGTATGTAACTGTAAGTGTGTGTGTGTGTGTGTGTGTATGTGTGTGTGTGTATGTATGTGTATGTGTGTGTGTGTGTGTGTATGTGTGTGTGTGTGTGTGTGTGTGTGTGTGTGTGTGTGTGTGTGTGTGTGTGTGTGTGTGTGTGTGTGTGTGTGTGTGTGTGTGTGTGTGTGTGTGTGTGTGTGTGTGTGTGTGTGTGTGTGTGTGTGTGTGTGTGTGTGTGTGTGTGTGTGTGTGTGTGTGTGTGTGTGTGTGTGTGTGTGTGTGTGTGTGTGTGTGTGTCACTACCATTAATGGACCATGGAGTTCATTTACAATAACTTACAATAAAACGACCAATAATACTCCTGCGTTTAACTAAACTCACAACCGATCACCTGGGGAATGTAAGTCTCACTCACCAACACTTCTCCATTCTGTTACTAGTCTTATTATTGTTATTATTATTATTATTATTATTATTATTATTATTATTATTATTATTATTATTATTATTATTATTATTATTATTATTATTATTATTATTAACGCAAACATGCTATATATATATATATATAATATATATATATATATAGCATATATATATATATATATATATATATATATATATATATATATATATATATATATATATATATATATACATAATCATCTGAGTATGTATATATATACACAATCATCTGAGTTTCTTGAGAGTTCTCGTACTTAAAAGTTTTCTCGTTTAAACTGTATTGGGAAGGTTAGAATCCTTCCTCTGTAAGACGTGTTTTATAAGATGGGTTGTATAAGACGTGTCGTATAAGATGTGTTGTATAAGACGTGTCGTATAAGACGTGTCGTATAAGATGTGTTGTATAAGACGTGTCGTATAAGACGTGTCGTATAAGATGTGTTGTATAAGACGTGTCGTATAAGACGTGTCGTATAAGATGTGTTGTATAAGACGTGTCGTATAAGACGTGTCGTATAAGATGTGTTGTATAAGACGTGTCGTATAAGACGTGTTGTATAAGACATTTCGTTCAAAACATGTCGTACAAAACGTGTCGTTTAAAACGTGCCCCACAAGACCAATTTTTTTTCTTAATTTCGTAAAAAACTACAGTCGACTTTCGTTACAGTTATTCTCCCTCGTTACTTTATTTACAGTTATTCTCCCTCGTTACTTTATTTACAGTTATTCTCCCTCGTTACTTTCGTTACAGTTATTCTCCCTCGTTACTTTATTTACAGTTATTCTCCCTCGTTAATTTCGTTACAGTTATTCTCCCTCGTTACTTTAGTTACAGTTATTCTCCCTCGTTACTTTAGTTACAGTTATTCTCCCTCGTTAATTTAGTTACAGTTATTCTCCCTCGTTACTTTAGTTACAGTTATTCTCCCTCGTTAATTTAGTTACAGTTATTCTCCCTCGTTACTTTAGTTACAGTTATTCTCCCTCGTTACTTTAGTTACAGTTATTCTCCCTCGTTACTTTAGTTACAGTTATTCTCCCTCGTTAATTTAGTTACAGCTATTCTCCCTCGTTAATTTAGTTACAGTTATTCTCCCTCGTTACTTTTGTTACAGCTATTCTCCCTCGTTACTTTAGTTACAGTTATTCTCCCTCGTTAATTTAGTTACAGCTATTCTCCCTCGATACTTTAGTTACAGTTATTCTCCCTCGTTAATTTAGTTACAGTTATTCTCTCTCGTTAATTTAGTTACAGTTATTCTCCCTCGTTACTTTTGTTACAGCTATTCTCCCTCGTTACTCTAGTTACAGTTATTCTCCCTCGTTAATTTAGTTACAGCTATTCTCCCTCGTTACTTTAGTTACAGTTATTCTCCCTCGTTAATTTAGTTACAGTTATTCTCCCTCGTTACTTTAGTTACAGTTATTCTCCCTCGTTACTTTTGTTACAGTTATTCTCCCTCGTTAATTTAGTTACAGTTATTCTCCCTCGTTACTTTAGTTACAGTTATTCTCCCTCGTTACTTTAGTTACAGTTATTCTCCCTCGTTACTTCAGTTACAGTTATTCTCCCTCGTTACTTTTGTTAGTTATTCTCCCTCGTTAATTTTGTTACAGTTATTCTCCCTCGTTACTTTAGTTACAGTTATTCTCCCTCGTTACTTTAGTTACAGTTATTCTCCCTCGTTACTTTAGTTACAGTTATTCTCCCTCGTTACTTTTGTTACAGTTATTCTCCCTCGTTAATTTTGTTACAGTTATTCTCCCTCGTTACTTTAGTTACAGTTATTCTCCCTCGTTACTTTAGTTACAGTTATTCTCCCTCGTTACTTTAGTTACAGTTATTCTCCCTCGTTAATTTTGTTACAGTTATTCTCCCTCGTTACTTTAGTTACAGTTATTCTCCCTCGTTACTTTAGTTACAGTTATTCTCCCTCGTTACTTTAGTTACAGTTATTCTCCCTCGTTACTTTAGTTACAGTTATTCTCCCTCGTTACTTTAGTTACAGTTATTATCCCTCGTTACTTTAGTTACAGTTATTCTCCCTAGTTACTTTAGTTACAGTTATTCTCCCTCGTTACTTTTGTTACAGTTATTCTCCCTCGTTACTTTAGTTACAGTTATTCTCCCTCGTTACTTTAGTTACAGTTATTCTCCCTCGTTACTTTAGTTACAGTTATTCTCCCTCGTTACTTTAGTTACAGTTATTCTCCCTCGTTACTTTAGTTACAGTTATTATCCCTAGTTACTTTAGTTACAGTTATTCTCCCTCGTTACTTTTGTTACAGTTATTCTCCCTCGTTACTTTTGTTACAGTTATTCTCCCTCGTTACTTTAGTTACAGTTATTCTCCCTCGTTACTTTAGTTACAGTTATTATCCCTCGTTACTTTTGTTATAGCTACTCTCCCTCGCCACTTTTGTTACAGCTTTTGTCCACGCTGGAAAAAATACTTAATTATCACCAAAAGTAAAAAAAAAAAAAATCCAGAAAAAAGTCCACGTGAATCTGAGTCTTCTTTCAGACAATTCAGGTCTAAAAATGGAACAATTGAGCACGGTGTTCATGTTCCAGTTGTTCATTGGTGAACAAAAGCCGACGCTCCGATTACCTTTCCGATATCGTTACGTCGGGAAAAATATATGCAGGAGAGAGAGAGAGAGAGAGAGAGAGAGAGAGAGAGAGAGAGAGAGAGAGAGAGAGAGAGAGAGAGAGAGAGAGAGAGAGAGAGAGAGAGAGAGAGAGAGAGAGGGAAAAAAAAGGGGAAAAAATCTGAACGTATCTACACAAATTGGTGAAACAGAATTGTGGTAGGGGAAAAATGTGATGAATTTGTTTAGATTTTTCCTGACGTTTGTTAGATTTGTGTGATTGTGTACTTACCTAGTTGTGGTTGTAGGGGTCGAGTCATAGCTCCTGGCCTCGCCTCTTCACTGGTCGCTACTGGATCACTCTTCCTTCTCCATGAGCTTTATCATACCTCTTCTTAAAGCTATGTATGGTTCCTGCCTCCACTACATCACTTGCTAGGCTATTCCACTTACTGACAACTCTGTGACTGAAGAAATACTTCCTAACATCCCTGTGATTCATCTGTGTCTTCAGCTTCCAACTGTGACACCTTGTTGCTGTGTCCAATCTCTGGAACATCCTGTCTCTGTGCACCTTGTCGATTCCTCTCAGTATTTTATATGTCGTTTTTATATCCCCCCTCTCTCTCCTGTCCTCCAGTGTCGTCAGATCGAGTTCCCTTAACCTCTCCTCGTAGTAGATTCCAGTTAGTGGAATGGGACTAGTCTTGTTGCAAACCTTTCTACTTTCTCCTATTTCTTGAGGCGCTTGACCAGGTGTGTGTGTGTGTGTGTGTGTGTGTGTGTGTGTGTGTGTATGTGTGTGTGTGTGTATGTGTGTGTGTGTGTGTGTGTGTGTGTGTGTGTGTGTGTGTGTGTGTGTACGTACAACACAGCTGGAGTGCTGGAACACAGAGTACACTTCTCCTTTTAGAGTTGCTGAGTGTCAGAGTACATCTTGTGGCGCCAGAAAAAGAAGAAGAAGAAGAAGAAGAAGAAGAAGAAGAAGGAGGAAGAGGAAAAGAAGTTGTTAAAGATGGTTCTCTTGCATTCCCCGAAGTTAAATGCTTTTATTTTCGTCTTTCTAAAAAAAACCAAGGCTTCCAGAGATCACTGGATGTCCCAGAAGGCTTCCAGAGTTCACTGGATGTCCCAGAAGGCTTCCAGAGTTTACTGGAGGTCCTCCCAGAAGGTTTCTGAAGGTCATGGAGGTCCCAAAAGGCTTTGTGAAGTCACTGGAGGTTACACGAGGCTTCCAGAGGTCCCTGGAGGTCCTCCCAGAATGCTTCCATCGGTTATTGGAGGTCCTGGAAGGCTTTGTGAGGTCAATGGATGCTACAGTGGTCAATGGTTACACCCAAAGGCTTTCAGAGGTTATTGGTCACACCCAAAACGCTTTCAGAGGTTACTGGTCACACTCAGAAGGCTTCCAAAGGTCGCTGGTGACCTCTGAATCTTAAGAAGCTTCCAAAGGTCACTATCAGCATCGGAACACAACTTTCAGCTGGAGTTTATGTAAGTTCTTTCTTTAGTACAGAGAAGAACTTTTGTCAGCTGTTTACTCTTTTATAGCTTCCGTAGGCGGAGGCTTCCAAGGTTTCCAAAGAGGTTTCCAAGAGGCTTACAAGAAGGCTGCTATGAAGGCTTCCAAGAAGGCTCCTATGAAGGCTTCAAAAAAGACTTCCACGAAGGTTTCCAAGAAGGTTTCCAGGATAGCTTCCAAGAAGGGTTCCAAGAAGGGTTAAAAAAAAGGCTTTCGAGTAGGCTTTCAAGACATCCTAAGCTTCCAAGAACGTTTCCAGGGCTTCCAAGAAGGCTTCCAAGACTTCTAAGGTTTTCAAGGAGGCTTCCAAGACTTCCAAGAAGGCTTCCAAGACTTCCAAGAAGGCTTCCAAGACTTCCAAGGTTCTCAAGGAGGCTTCCAAGACTCATAAGGCTTCCAAGAAGGCTTCCAAGACTTCCAAGGTTCCCAAGGAGGCTTCCAAGACTCCCAAGGCTTCCAAGAAGGCTTCCAAGACTTCCAAGGCTTCCAAGAAGGCTTCAAAGACTTCCAAGGTTCTCAAGGAGGCTTCCAAGACTCCCAAGGCTTCCAAGAAGGCTTCCAAGACTTCCAAGGTTCCCAAGGAGGCTTCCAAGACTCCCAAGGCTTCTAAGAAGGCTTCCAAGACTTCCAAGGCTTCCAAGAAGGCTTCAAAGACTTCCAAGGTTCTCAAGGAGGCTTCCAAGACTCCCAAGGCTTCCAAGAAGGCTTCCAAGACTTCCAAGGCTCTCAAGGAGGCTTCCAAGACTCCCAAGGCTTCCAAGAAGGCTTCCAAGACTTCCAAGGCTCTCAAGAAGGCTCTGAAGACTCCAAAGGCTTCCAAGAAGGCTTCCAAGATGGCTACCAAGAAGGCTTCCAAGAAGGCTTCCAAGAAGGCTTCCAAGAAGGCTTCCAAGAAGGCTACCAAGAAGGCTTCCAAGAAGGCTTCCAAGTCTCTCAAGGCTTCCATGAAGGTTTTCAAGGCTTCCAAGAAGGCTACCGAAGATCATCCTAGCACTGGGCTCAGAATTAACAGGGTAAATAATTCTTCTCTCCCCCAGTGGACTGTTTCACTCTTTGTCCCCAACATTTCGACCCTGCTAGAGGGTTGCTATAATACTGGCGAAGCTCTCGTAATCCAAGGATATCGGAGCTTCCACCTTCCCCACTGCCTTGGATCAAATATAACTATAATTTCCGATTCCCTTAAGCGCTAAACTCTAATGGAGTATACTGTCAACAATTCGCTTTAAGAATAAAAAATATGATATATATATATATATATATATATATATATATATATATATATATATATATATATATATATATATATATATATATATATATATATATATATGTGTGTGTGTGTGTGTGTGTGTGTGTGTGTGTGTGTGTGTGTGTGTGTGTGTGTGTGTGTGTGTGTGTGTGTGTGTGTGTGTGTGTGTGCGAAACGTGGGGAGAAACATCTATCAGGGAGATGGAAGAGGGTGGGTGGAAAGTTAGAGATCTGGCCTGGATGCTGGGAGCGGGAGGAGCCGTGAGATAAGGAAGAGAGAACGGCATCAACAATCAAAGAATTTGGAGAATTTCATGCATACTTTAGCACTTAAATTCTTCCTATACCTTTCCACCTCTTTTTTTTTTTTTTACTTTCTGTGTTACGTGGGTCTGGCCAGAGTTTGTTCTCATATGTCTTCTCTCTTGCCCTTGTGTCTGCCCACTTTCATTGCGTTCTGGCCCTGTTTTCACGGTTTTCTTGCACTGTTTTCACTGTTTTCTTGCCCTGTTTTCACTGTTTTCTTGCCCTGTTTTTCCTGTTTTCTAGCCCTGTTTTTCCTGTTTTCTTGCCCTGTTTTTTCCTATTTTCTAGCCTTGTTTCTCCTGTTTTCTAGCCCTGTTTTCTCTATTTTCACTGTTTTCTTACCCTGTTTTCACTGTTTTCTTGCCCTGTTCTCACTGTTTTCTTGCCCTGTTCTCACTGTTTTCTTGCCCTGTTTTCTCTATTTTCACTGCTTTCTTACCCTGTCTCCACTGTTTTCTTGCCCTGTTCTCACTATTTTCTTGCCCTGTTTTCACTGTTTTCGTGCCCTGTTTTTCCTGTTTTCTAGCCCTGTTTTTCCTGTTTTCTTGCCCGGTTTTTCCTGTTTTCTAGCCCTGTTTCTCCTGTTTTCTAGCCTGTTTCTCCTGTTTTCTAGCCCTGTTTTCTCTATTTTCACTGTTTTCTTACCCTGTTTTTACTGTTTTCTTGCCCTGTTCTCACTGTTTTCTTGCCCTGTTTTCACTGTTTCCTTGCCCTGTTTTTACTGTTTTCTTGCCCTGTTTTCACTGTTTTCTTGCCCTGTTTTTCCTGTTTTCTAGCCCTGTTTCTCCTGTTTTCTTGCCCAGTTTCTCCTGTTTTCTAGCCCTGTTTTCTCTATTTTCACTGTTTCCTAACCCTGTTTTCACTGCTTTCTTGCCCTATTTTTCCTGTTTTCTTGCCCTGTTTTCCCTGTTTTCTAGCCCTGTTTTTCCTGTTTTCTTGCTATGTTTTCAGTGTTTTCTCTCTGTTTTCTTGCTTGTTCTCTCTTCCTCTCTTATTCCTGTATTGTTCCAGCCAGGTTATAGTGACTTGTATCAGTCACACTTTTCAAGACTGGCTTGCTTGGGGGTGTGGGGATGTTGTCAGAGGTGTGGGAAGGTTGTCAGGGTTGTGGGGAGGTTGTCAGGGTTGTGGGGAGGCTGTCAGGGGTGTGGATAGGTTGTCAGGGGTGTTGGGAGGTTGTCAGGGGTATGGAGAGGTTGTCAGGGGTGTTGGGAGGTTGTCAGGGGTGTGTGGATGTTGTCAGTGGTTTGGAGAGGTTGTCAGGGGTGTGGGGGTGTTGTCAGTGGTTTGGGGAGGTTGTCAGGGGTGTGGGGAGGTTGTCAGGGGTGTGTGGAGGTTGTCAGGGGTGTGAAGAGGTTGTGAGGGGTGTGGGGATGTTGTCAGTGGTTTGGGGAGGTTGTCAGGGGTGTGGGGAGGTTGTCAGGGGTGTGGGGATGTTGTCAGGGGTGTGGGGAGGTTGTCAGGGGTGTGGAGAGGTTGTCAAGGTTGTGGAGAGGTTGTCATGGGTGTGGGGATGTTGTCAGAGGTGTGAGGAGTTTGTCAGGGGTGTAGGGAGGTTGTCAGGGGTGTGGGGAGGTTGTCAGGGGTGTGGGGAGGTTGTCAGTGGTGTTGGGAGGTTGTCAGGGGTGTGGAGAGGTTGTCAGGGATGTGGGGAAATTGTCAGGGGTGTGGTGAGGTTGTCAGGGGTGTGGGGAGGTTGTCAGGGGTGTGCGGAGGCTGTCAGGGGTGTGGGAAGGTTGTCAGGGGCGTGGGGAGGTTTTCATGGGTGTTGGGAGGTTGTCAGAGGTGTGGAGAGGTTGTCATGGGTGTGGGGAGGTTGTTAGGGGTGTGGGAGGTTGTCAGGTGTGTGGGGAGGTTGTCAGGGGTGTGGGGAGGTTGTCAGGGGTGTGGGGAGGTTGTCAGAGGTGTGAGGAGGTTGTCAGGGATGTGGGGAGGTTGTTAGGGATGTGGGAAGGTTGTCAGGGATAGGGGTTTGTCAGGGATGTGTGGAGGCTGTCAGGGGAGTGGGGAGGTTGACAGGGGTGTGGGGAGATTGGCAGGGCTGTAGGGAGGTTGTCAGGGATGTGGAGAGGTTGTTAGGGGTGTGGAGAGGTTGTCATGGTTGTGGGGAGGTTGTCAGGGGTGTGGGGAGGTTGTCATGGGTGTGGGATGTTGTCAGGGGTGTGGGGAGGTTGTCGGGGGTGTTGGGAGGTTGTCAGGGATGTGGGGAAGTTGTTAGGGGTGTGAGGAGGTTGTCAGGGGTGTGGAGAGGTTGTCATGGATGTGGGAAGGTTGTCATGGATGTGGGAAGGTTGTCAAGGATAGGGGGTTGTCAGGGGTGTGTGGAGGCTGTCAGGGGTGTGGGCAGGTTGACAGGGGTGTGGGGAGGTTGTCAGGGGTGTGGGGAGATTGTCAGGGGTATGAGGAGGCTGTCAGGGATGTGGAGAGGTTGTCAGGGGTGTGGGCAGGTTGACAGGGATGTGGAGAGGTTGTCAGGGGTGTGGGTGGGTTTCAGTCCCGTTCTCTCAGAGTGTTTACAAAGATGGTCTTCTTGGAGGTTTCAATTGGTCTCATCTACAGTGTTGGATCTCCTTGACATAAGACGCCCCAAGACCAACACAATGTGTGTCCACCAACGTCTCAGAGACACTTCACCGGCGTCAGAAGACAGGTCTTTGTCTAACTCGTTCAGTTTCTTCACTGATTTCCCCCGTGGTTCCTTTGAACATAACCCACACAAGAGCATATCCTCCACAGGATGCTTTCCTCAAGGATCCCTTGGATGTAAAGGTACCTTAGATGAGTAAAAATGATATTCTTACGGTCAATGCGAGCGAGGTGTTGTTATGATCAAGGTTAAGACTGTTTTTAAGACTTGTTTCTCTGCAATCTCTGCCTCTCTCCCCCAAGCCTATCCAGTGAAAAATTTCACGGTTTTCAATTTTTATCAACATTACCAGCCATCTTTTCTCCGATTTTTTTTCCGTTTTGATTTTGTTTTTTCCTCACCCTGGTCGCTCAGTTGGTCTAAATGAATTATATATGTATTTTTTGGGGGTGAAACTGGGAATTACTTGGGTAGGGTTAAAAATGGGTTGTTGCAAATATTTTGGTTAGTGGGCTTGGGTTTGAGAAGGACGTGTCTAGTGTGGGTCAGAAGGCCTACTGTAGTGCTCCTCCTTTCTTGTGTTCATAGTTAAGTTTATCTTGTAGGTATTTTTGTGAAAGGGCTGTCAGCCGATTGTCAGCTCTCTCCTGGTGGTCAGCCGATTGTCAGCTCCCTCCTGGTGGTCAGCCGATTGTCAGCTCTCTCCTGGTGGTCAGCCGATTGTCAGCTTCCTTCTTGTGGTCAGCCGATTGTCAGCTCCCTCCTGGTGGTCAGCTAATTGTCAGCTCCCTCCTGGTGGTCAGCCGATTGTCAGCTCCCTCCTGGTGGTCAGCCGATTGTCAGCTTCCTTCTTGTGGTCAGCCGATTGTCAGCTCCCTCCTGGTGGTCAGCTAATTGTCAACTCCCTTCTGGTGGTCAGCCGATTGTCAGCTCCCTCCTGGTGGTCAGCCGATTGTCAGCTTCCTTCTTGTGGTCAGCCGATTGCCAGCTCCCTCCTGGTGGTCAGCCAATTGTCAGCTCCCTCCTTGTGGTCAGCCGATTTTAATCGGCTGGGAGGGAGGGAAGGAGGGAGCTGATAATTATCAGCTCCCTCCTGCTCTTCTTCCTCCTCTTCCTCTTCTTCCACCTCGTCTTTCCCATTCTGAACGATGATTTTCTTGAAGATTTGCGATGCTGTGCCGAGATATCATGAATCTCCGGTCGCTGGGATACTTTTTACAAGAAATATTTCGAATTAGAACAGAGAAGATGTGTTCTTATAATTCTCAAGTGTCTTTCCTCCTTCCTCTACCTCCTCCTCTTCTCCCTCTTCATCCTTATCCCCCTCCCTCTTCATCCTTCTCTCTATCTCCCTACCTCCCCTTTCTCTATCTCTCTCTCTCCCTCTATCATCATCTCCTTTCTCTTCTTGTTCTTCTTCCTCTTTCTAATCCTCATCTGAACTATTTTTAATTTTGCTAAATTAGACACAGGTGCAATCCTTCGGTATCTTTACTGAGGAAACGTTTCGCCACACAGTGGCTTCAAGAGTCCAATGCAAAGAACAATGGTGAAGATCAGGAGGAGTTTGAGGTAATCAGTCCCTCAGCCTGGAGTCGATGTAGTCAGTCCATTAGTCTTTAAAAAAATGCAGCATGTACGTGAAGAAGTGGGTTATATACTGCAAACAGGTGAGGTGAAGCAGTTGCAGGAGGCGTCACCTGGGATAAATCCACAGATGGAAGTAGGTCATGACTATAGGTTAGGCAAGTGAAGAAATCCCTTGTCGGTTCTCTGAACCATTTGTCTACAGTCCTGTCAGACACAGCAACATTTTGGAATTTAAAACAGTGAATTCTTCATGTACCTAACCTATAGTCATGACCTACTTCCACATGTGGATTTATCCAAGGTGACGCCGCCTGCAACTGCTTCACCTCACCTATTTGCAGTATATAAGCCACTTCAAGTATATGATGAAGTCTGTTGAAGATTGATGGACTGACTACATCGACTGTTTGAGGTAATCAGTCCCTCAGCCTGGGCTGAGGGACTGATTACCTCAAACTCCTTCTGATCCTCACCATTCTTCTTTGTATGGACTGATGAAGCCACTGTGTGGCGAAACGTTTCCTTAATAAAGATACCCAAGTGTTGCACATGTGTCTAATTTATCAACTTATCGGTTCTCTGTATCATTTATCTATATTTCGTTTCCTCTTGTTTACATACTTAACCTCCTGCTGTTGTTGCTGCTGCTGCTGCTTCTGTTGCTGCTGTTACTGCTGCTGTTGCCGTTGCTGCTGCGTTATTAATGTTGCTGCTGCCGTTGCTGCTGCGTTATTCTTGTTGCTGCTGCCTTTGCAGTCGTTGCTGCCGTTGCTGCCGTTGCTGCCGTTGCTGCTGTCGTACTTGTGAGCCTCAATACCTCGCCTCTGATAATTCCAGTCATCACAACTAGTTCTCTCGTCTGGTCCACCCTAACAACGTTATTAACTCCTCTACTCTCACACTTAAAAGGACTCTCCTCTCTTCTAAACGCTCCTCTCCTACAAAAAACTCCTGCGCTTTTCCCCCCTCTCCAATTTGCAATCTTCAAAAATCTTGACAACACTCTTGGCCCTCTAGATATATCCAACTTGCATTTCGCCTGACTAAAGTATTTCACAGTAACATAAGTGTTGGTAGTACTACACCTGTTTTCTCTATATCCTGCTCCTTCTCTTCAATATTTTAGCAAACTGGACGCTCTCTGAAGCTCTCTTTCTGACAGCCTTGCTGACACAAACAATATTCTTTCCTATCTTGTCAGACGTCTAAGTCATCCTTGAGACTGGTTCTCCGATGACGGTGTCTCTCACTTCGAGGCTCCACACACACACAGTCTTGTGGCGTCAGCTCTACTTTACGGTATTTCTAACACGAATCCAAGCCAGTGGAAGGCCTCGCTCAGATGACCGTAAGCTCCAGCTCTGGGTCGTCATATGACTAAGACCAGCGTCTGGAAACACTTGTCTGGCTTCCTAGCAAACCTATAACCTAACCTAACCTAACCTAACCTAACCTAACCTAACCTAACCTAACCTAACCTAACCTAACCTGACCTAACCCAACCTAACCTAACCTAACCTCACCTAACCTAACGTAAATATATAAATAAATATGTAAATATATATATATATATATATATATATATATATATATATATATATATATATATATATATATATATATATATATATATATATATATATATATATATATGTATAATATCAGCAGTTGTCTAGGCAGTTAGTAAGAAAAATAACAATTATGTTATTACTAACATTATATATATGTGAAATGTTCAACCCATGTAAGGTCGTTCGGCTGAATGAGTTTCGAAGGCTCTATCCTCCGTTCGTAAAGACCCCTCCCCCCCCTAAAAAAAATAATAAACTGGCTGTTCTCTGCAGCATGGCACTGAGAGAAGGTAAAACTAGTGCCATCGTTCTCACAACATCCAGGAACACGGAAAATGAGGGTTAAATGACCGGTCTCCCCCATCCCCTCCATTGTCCTGGTAGTCTAGTTAATGGGCGAGAATCATTGACGGTTCACAGTTCTGAACGTTCAGTGATTCTTCAGTGATGTGGCTGAGTGTGGGTAATGCTGCCTCTCTCTCTCTCTCTCTCTCTCTCTCTCTCTCTACACAGGGTTCGACAAGGTTAGGTTAAGGATTCCTAACTTTATTGGCAAGCTAAGAGCTGTTAACTACATCAGCTCATTTGAAAGCATTTTTATTGTTATGAGACATACAAGTAGGGAACAGGATGAAGTTGGAGCCATCTGTGGGCCAGCTGTGAACCATCTGTGGGCCAGCTGTGAGCCATTTGTGGGCCAGCTGTGAACCATCTGTGGGCCAGCTGTGAACCATCTGTGGGCCAGCTGTGAACCATCTGTGGGCCAGCTGTGAGCCATCTGTGGGCCAGCTGTGAACCATCTGTGTGGGCCAGCTGCTGAACCATCTGTAGGGCCAGCATTTTCATTTGATCAGCTGACTTCATCTCGTTGACATCCATAATGCTGTACAGATGTGTTCCATACCCGAGTCATCCTGGGGATAAATGATCTCAGATGAAGTGATGTT
>NW_027198225.1:0-47774 GCF_038502225.1 Cherax quadricarinatus
ACCTATCTCTTTCTATTTTACATCTACTCCTCCTTTTCTTAAAGGAATAAGGCTTGAGCATACATCGAGTGCCACAGAGTTAATCTGTTCTAGGCATAAGTTGGGGTCTGTTGCTTAGTCTATCTTCCCAGCTTATATCGTTTAGGACTTGATTTACCTGGTCCCACTTTATGTTCTTGTTATTGAAGTTGAATTTGGTGAAGGCTCCCTCGTGACTAATCTCATTTTGTCGGTCTGGGGCTCCGCGCATACATGTCTGAACCTCGATTATGTTGTAATCTGAGTATATTGTTTTTGATATGGTGACATTTCGTATCAGATCATCATTGTTAGTGAAGATGAGGTCTTGTGTATTCTCCAGTCTAGTAGGCTCTATTATTTGCTGGTTTAAGTTGAATTTTGTGCAGAAATTTAAAGGCTCGTGTGTGTGTAAGTTCTCGTCAGAGCTGCCTCCTGGTGTTATCACTGCAACAATATTATTTGCTATATTCCTCCATTTTAGGTGCCTTAAGTAGAAATCCCCCAGGAGCAAGATGTTGGGGGCAGGAGTTGGAAGATATTGTTGGTCTCTACTTCCTAAGTGGGGGTCGGGGCGTAAATTATAACAAATGGGGTAGAAATGAAAATCTCGGAGATAATGAAGGTTCAATAAACATAAAAAAAGGCACGAAAAATTATTTAATAAGCGAGAAAAAATTGTGAAAATTATATTTTTTCAAACAAATAATTTCAAGTTTTCTGATAAAATTAAAAATCAAATTTGTAGGGACCATTTCTGTAGTTGACAAGAATGTAAAACCGGTGAGGATTCAAGTCTACCCAGGAATTTTGCTGTACACAAATTTGTTTTTGGGTAATACCCAAGAAAGTTCGCCAACCACTGTGTCTACTTTCTTCGCTGCTGCCTCTTCACAGTCAACAGTCAACATGGACTACAGTGGAAATATAAACACAAATGCAGTATAATGTGATCCTTTATTGACAACGTTTCACCCACACAGTGGGCTTTTTCAAGTCACACACGGATCTGTGTGTGACTTGAAAAAGCCCACTGTGTGGGTGAAACGTTGTCAATAAAGGATCACATTATACTGCATTTGTGTTTATATTTCCATTGTGTCGGTATTTTATACCATTTATTTCCATGGGCTACAGTCTCGTATATATTTCTCGTGTTTATTTTAAGTTAAACCGACTGTATAAAGTTTTTCTCCATTGTTAATGACCCTTAGATCTAGGATTTTCTTTTTAAATTCCCCCATTTATATTAGTATACAAAAAATTTCATGTGTGTTTATCCTAATTCTCTCATTTTTTCTTCCCTCTCTTTTGGTTCTGTTCTTGTTTCCTTGAAAAACAATTTGTTAGGCGAGTTACATGTTGTTTCTTAGCTTGAAAATCTTCATTTTTTTCCACACCTCTATTTTCAATTAAATTTGCTATCATTGTGACTGAAGTCTTGTACTGTTTTAGCTGCATATTCCAACAATCTTCTAATTTATATTACTAGTTCTCTGTAGCAGTTTTTATGTTCTCTATATTATTTTCCTCATTTATTCCAACTCACCAGTAATGTGTTGTAGCAAACATTAGTTTTGATAGTATGTATTGTTTAGTAGTGAGTGTTGGGTATAGCGGGTGAGTGTTGAGTGTAGTGTTGGGTATGAGTGTTGGGTGTAGTGTTGGGTGTAGTGTTGGGTGTAGCGGGTGAGTGTTGAGTGTAGTGTTGGGTATAGCGGGTGAGTGTTGAGTGTAGTGTTGGGTATAGAAGGTGAGTGTTGGGTGTAGTGTTGGGTCTAGCGGGTGAGTGTTGGTGTAGTGTTGGGTATAGCGGGTATAGCGAGTGTTGGGTGTAGTGTTGGGTATAGCGGGTGATTGTTGGGTGTATTGTTGGATATAGCGGGTGAGTGTTGGGTGTAGTGTTGGGTATAGCGGGTGATTGTTGGGTGTATTGTTGGATATAGCGGGTGAGTGTTGGGTGTAGTGTTGGGTATAGCGGGTGAGTGTTGAGTGTAGTGTTGGGTGTAGCGGGTGAGTGTTGAGTGTAGTGTTGAGTGTAGCGGGTGAGTGTTGAGTGTAGTGTTGGGTGTAGCGGGTGAGTGTTGAGTGTAGTGTTGAGTGTAGCGGGTGAGTGTTGAGTGTAGTGTTGGGTGTAGCGGGTGAGTGTTGAGTGTAGTGTTGGGTGTAGCGGGTGAGTGTTGAGTGTAGTGTTGGGTATAGCGGGTGAGTGTTGAGTGTAGTGTTGGGTATAGCGGGTGAGTGTTGGGTGTAGTGTTGGGTATAGGGAGAGTGTTGGGTGTAGTGTTGGGTATAGCGGGTGAGTGTTGAGTGTAGTGTTGGGTATAGCGGGTGAGTGTTGGGTGTAGTGTTGGGTATAGCGGGTGAGTGTGTAGTGTTGGGTATAGCGGGAGAGTGTTGGGTGTAGTGTTGGGTATAGCGGGTGAATGTTGGGTGTAGTTTTGGGTATAGCGGGTGAGTGTTGGGTGTATTGTTGGGTATAGCGGGTGAGTGTTGAGTGTAGTATTGGGTATAGCGGGTAAGTGTTGAGTGTAGTGTTGGGTATATTGGGTGAGTGTTTGGTGTAGTGTTGGGTATAGCGGGTGAGTGTTGGGTGTAATATTGGGTATAGTGGGTGAGTGTTGAGTGTAGTGTTGGGTATAGCGGGTGAGTGTTGAGTGTAGTGTTGGGTATAGCGGGTGAGTGTTGAGTGTAGTGTTGGGTATAGCGGGTGAGTGTTGAGTGTAGTGTTGGGTATAACGGGTGAGTGTTGGGTGTAGTGTTGGGTATAGCGGGTGAGTGTTGGGTGTAGTGTTGGGTATAACGGGTGAGTGTTGGGTGTAGTGTTGGGTATAACGGGTGAGTGTTGGGTGTAGTGTTGGGTATAACGGGTGAGTGTTGGGTGTAGTGTTGGGTATAGCGGGTGAGTGTTGGGTGTAGTGTTGGGTATAGCGGGTGAGTGTTGGTATAGCGGATGAGCGTTGGGTGTAGTGTTGGGTATAGCGGGTGAGTGTTGGGTGTAGTGTTGGGTATAGCGGGTGAGTGTTGAGTGTAGTGTTGGGTATAGCGGGTGAGTGTTGTGTGTAGTGTTGGGTATAGCGGGTGAGTGTTGGTGAGTGTTGAGTGTAGTGTTGGGTATAGCGGGTGAGTGTTGAGTGTAGTGTTGGGGATAGCGGGTGAGTGTTGAGTGTAGTGTTGGGTATAGCGGGTGAGTGTTGAGTGTAGTGTTGGGTATAGCGGGTGAGTGTTGAGTGTAGTGTTGGGTATAGCGGGTGAGTGTTGAGTGTAGTGTTGGGTATAGCGGGTGAGTGTTGGGTGTAGTGTTGGGTATAGCGGGTGAGTGTTGGGTGTAGTGTTGGGTATGTGAGTGTGTTGGGTATAGTGTGGGTATAGTGTTGTTGGTGTAGTGTTGGGTATAGCGGGTGAGTGGGTGAGTGTTGGGTGTAGTGTTGGGTATAGCGGGTGAGTGTTGGGTGTAGTGTTGGGTATAGCGGGTGAGTGTTGGGTGTAGTGTTGGGTATAGTGAGTGTTGGGTGAGTGTTGGGTGTTGGTGTAGTGTTGGGTATAGCGGGTGAGTGTTGGTGTAGTGTTGGGTATAGCGGGTGAGTGTTGGGTGTAGTGTTGGGTATAGCGGGTGAGTGTTGTGTGTAGTGTTGGGTATAGAGGGTGAGTGTTGAGTGAAGTGTTGGGTATAGTGGGTGAGCGGGTGAGTGGGTGTAGTGTTGGGTATAGTGGGTGAGTGTTGTTGGCTGTAGTGTTGGGTATAGCGGGTGAGTGTTGTGTGTAGTGTTGGGTATAGCGGGTGAGTGTTGGGTGTAGTGTAGGGTATAGTGGGTGAGTGTTGGTGTAGTGTTGGGTATAGCGGGTGAGTGTTGGGTATGTAGTGTTGGTAGTGTTATAGCGGGTGAGTGTTGGGTGTAGTGTTGGGTATACCGGGTGAGTGTTGGGTGTAGTGTTGGGTATAGTGGGGGTGAGTGTTGGGTGTAGTGTTGGGTATAGCGGGTGAGTGTTGGGTGTAGTGTTGGGTATAGCGGGTGAGTGTTGGGTGTAGTGTTGGGTATACCGGGTGAGTGTTGGTGTAGTGTTGGGTATAGCGGGTGAGTGTTGAGTGTAGTGTTGGGTATAGCGGGTAGTGGGTGTAGTGTTGTATAGTGGGTGAGTGTTGAGTGAGTGTTGGGTATAGCGGGTGAGTGTTGAGTGTAGTGTTGGGTATATAGTGTGGGTGGTATAGCGGGTGAGTGTTGAGTGTAGTGTTGGGTATAGCGGGTGAGTGTTGAGTGTAGTGGATGAGTGTTGAGTGTAGTGTTGGGTATAGCGGGTGAGTGTTGAGTGTAGTGTTGGGTATAGCGGGTGAGTGTTGGGTGGAGTGTTGGGTATAGATGGTGAGTGTTGGTGTAGTGTTGGGTATAGCGGGGTGTAGTGTTGGGTATAGCGGGTGAGTGGGTGTAGTGTTGGGTATAGCGGGTGAGTGTTGGGTGTAGTGTTGGGTATAGCGGGTGAGTGTTGGGTGTAGTGTTGGGTATAGCGGGTGAGTGTTGAGTGTAGTGTTGGGTATAGCGGGTGAGTGTTGGGTGTAGTGTTGGGTATAGCGGGTGAGTGTTGAGTGTAGTGTTGGGTATAGCGGGTGAGTGTTGAGTGTAGTGTTGGGTATAGCGGGTGAGTGTTGAGTGTAGTGTTGGGTATAGCGGGTGAGTGTTGAGTGTAGTGTTGGGTATAGCGGGTGAGTGTTGGGTGTAGTGGTGTCAGTCTTCCGTGTACACACAAGAGTCTTGAACTTCGCAGTCAGGCAGCCACGGAGTCTCCTCCACATTGCGTACAAAGGGCTTTTATCACACTGCTATTGACTGTCGTCCATTGTGGCGAGGTAATTAATGTCTTTTTATTGGTAAACTGTGTAATGAAGGAAGGAGACGGCTTTGTCAGTGGTGAATACCACGGATTTAGATCACTGCATAATTGTAACGTTCGTGGTTCACCGTCTGCTAGCGTCGCAGTGACGCACCACCCTCCTATCGTAACTACTGTACCCTTACCTCCACTCCCCTCCCATTACTGTCTCATCCATAGTTCACGGTATCTCTTATAAAGCAGTTCCATTTTTGCCTCTGTCATAAAGCAGAATCTCCGCTCTCATAAAGCCATGGTATGACTGTTCCCATCATACAGCAGATGTTTTGCAGTCTCAAGTTTATCCGCTCACGTCCAGCAGATATTCCACTGTCTACATCAAGTACATCAACCAATGCGTCTCCGTCATAAAACAGGTGATCCACCGTCTCCATCATAAAGGTCATAATCCATAGCTTCTCCTTCATAAAGCAGATATTCCACTGTATCATAAAGCAGATGATCCACTGTGTCTCCACCATAAAGCAGATGTTCTGCAGTGTCATAAAGCAGATATCCCACCGTACCGCTGTCTTAAAGCAGATGTACTCTCTCCTGTACTAGCCATGTGCTCCAGTATGGCTGTTATTAAACAGGTATTCACGTGTCTGCAGTAACGTGCTCCACTCTGGTGTGTCCGTAATAAAACATACATACTGCTGTGCATTTTTTCCCCATCTTATACACAAAATGTTGCATAACTGTGGCAGTGAGACACGTCAGTTGTGGCAGTCAGACCAAAACATCGTCATACGTTCCCATCTCTCCTCATTGCGGGTTATTTGTGTATTGTTTCAGCCACATATAACAAAATCTCCGTTCTTTAAAACCTCGTGTTGTTTATTTGTAATAGATCCCCAACTTAAACCTATTTGCAGGTTATTTCTACCGTATACGAAGAAAAATAAATTCTTGGTAAACCGTACAAGGAAAATTCTCGTTACAAGCAAGAGGCTGTGACAAGACTCTCTAATTTTAGTATTTTATTCTTTTTTAATGGGAACACGAAAAACGCTACTTTTGTTTATTATAGTACGTAAGAACATGTAGGAAAAAATGTGCGAGAGGTCGTAAGGCAGCTGCATCTTCAGACCTAATTTATGCTGTCATAAGAGACGCCTGGTATATTTCTGTGCTTGACGACACTAACGTTCTTACATTCACAGCTGCCATCACCACCAAATTTATAATAAACTGATTGTTACATTATATATATTCCCACAAGGAAGATTCCTTCATACTAGGAGTGTTTTTGGTTCAAGAAATTGAACATTTTATCTTGTTGTTTTAAGTCAGAAATTGATGGCTCCATGTTTCCCAAGCGTTGCATTACCCATGCTGGTTTAGTGCTTCAAAACATTGATAAGAGAATTTGTTATTATTTAGTGAGAAGCGCACAACCTATAGAGGGTATTCAGCGCTTCAGTGTCGATCTTGGGCAATGAAGACCTCATTTCAGTGATTCATGAAGTTTCTCTTCAGAGTGCTGCTTTCTGACTAATATGTATAAGAATAATTCCCTGGTGTACTTTGGTCGCTGTGCGATAAGAGACAGGTATCCCCGTGTTGCACAACTCAGACAGGTATCCCCGTGTCAGACAGGTATCCCCGTGTTGCACAACTCAGACAGGTATCCCCGTGTTGCACAACTCAGACAGGTATCCCCGTGTTGCACAACTCAGACAGGTATCCCCGTGTTGCACAACTCAGACAGGTATCCCCGTGTTGCACAACTCAGACAGGTATCCTCGTGTTGCACAACTCAGACAGGTATCCCCGTGTTGCACAACTCAGACATCAGACCCCGTGTTGCACAACTCAGACAGGTATCCCCGTGTTGCACAACTCAGACAGGTATCCCCGTGTTGCACAACTGTTGCACAACTCAGACAGGTATCCCCGTGTTGCACAATACAGGTAGACAGGTATCCCCGTGTTGCACACAGGTAGCTGCACAGCTCATACAGGTATCCCCGTGTTGCACAACTCAGACTCTGTACGTCAATGCAGGTTCGTGCAGAATGTGGAATGAGAACACAATGCAGTTAAATATTCCCATTCAAGTGAATCAGATATGGAATGTACAAGTTCTCACGTGTACATTAACATCAAAGTTGTCAGTAAAATCGCAAATTAGGACATACAAACCACTAAACTAAGTTCGACCTTCCATTATCACAAACTTTGAAGCAAAACTAAATAAGAATTCCGTTTTTATCTACAGACATCAGTATCCTAAAGTACTCTAACATATTAACTTAGAAGCCGTGACGGATGGAATTATCATAAATATCACTCAAAAAGGGATGATGCACTCAGAAATTATCTCTAGATATTCAAAACGAATTTTAATATTCCCAGTTTCTTCCCTAAAACCGCAAACTGGGACAAGTTCTGGTCAAATTAATCTAAACTTTAACATTTACCAGCGGTAAAGTTTAAGTTTGCATGTATATACATTTTTTTTTTAAATAAAGACGATGATATAACGTGGAACAATACAATAAAGTAAGTTTTATTTATTTCTCATTAAAAGAAACATTCTCTACTCTTTCTCAATTAAACCAATTTAATAATAAAACTGCCATACTAAAATTCACAAATTTTAATATCGAGGTGAAACTTCCTTAAGTGAAACTCACCAGCACTAAAAGTCTGAATCCAACCAGAAGAAGCATTCCTTAGTTATTGCACAGGATGCAACAAGATGTCCGCCTATATAGCCAAAGACTAAGAAATTTTCAGCCATTTTATAAAATGAATCAGCCATTTAAAAAATATGCACTTATTGATTGCTTTATTATAATAAGGTGAAAGCGCTAAACCAGCAGGAGACATAGCACCAGCGGAAGGGGAGGCTTTGACATTCAATCCAGTTGAAGGTCAGGGTAAGTCCATTTCCTTGGATCAAGAGCCCTCCATCAGCATAAATAGAAGTAATGTAGCCACATATGAAACAGACCCAGAAATAAAAGGTTCTTAAGTTTAAATCGAAAATTTTGGAGAAAAAGAATGTTTATAATGTTTCAAAAGAGAAAATTTTACCAATGTTTAAATGAAAAACACTATTTTTTAAGTTTCCCTTTCTCATTCATATTCTTTCAAAATCTTGACAATTACACATATAATTTTTTTATTTGACAATCCAGTTTCATAAAATTGCTTTTAAAAGGCAAAATTGTCAACCATACAGGAGAAAATTAACATAATTGCAATTACCAAACAACAGCATTTCGGGTTTTGAGGTCGATCAGAAGTCATCCTCTAGCTAATATCTGGCAACTAACTTAATGAAGTTGGCAAAGAGAATTTTTTAAAACTCAGTGACAGCCAAACTTTATTTTAGTAAAACCCACCACTGACGAAAGTCGAATATTGGTGAATGTCATTATTCAATAAAATTAGCAAATTAGACTAATGGTGAGAAACATATAGATTGTTACTGTTATACCACACAGTGTGTGAGAGTCGTGTAGGTTGTTACTGTTATACCACACAGTGTGTGAGAGTCGTGTAGGTTGTTACTGTTATACCACACAGTGTGTGAGAGTCGTGTAGGTTGTTACTGTTATACCACACAGTGTGTGAGAGTCGTGTAGGTTGTTACTGTTATACCACACAGTGTGTGAGAGTCGTGTAGGTTGTTACTGTTATACCACACAGTGTGTGAGAGTCGTGTAGGTTGTTACTGTTATACCACACAGTGTGTGAGAGTCGTGTAGGTTGTTACTGTTATACCACACAGTGTGTGAGAGTCGTGTAGGTTGTTACTGTTATACCACACAGTGTGTGAGAGTCGTGTAGGTTGTTACTGTTATACCACACAGTGTGTGAGAGTCGTGTAGGTTGTTACTGTTATACCACACAGTGTGTGAGAGTCGTGTAGGTTGTTACTGTTATACCACACAGTGTGTGAGAGTCGTGTAGGTTGTTACTGTTATACCACACAGTGTGTGAGAGTCGTGTAGGTTGTTACTGTTATACCACACAGTGTGTGAGAGTCGTGTAGGTTGTTACTGTTATACCACACAGTGTGTGAGAGTCGTGTAGGTTGTTACTGTTATACCACACAGTGTGTGAGAGTCGTGTAGGTTGTTACTGTTATACCACACAGTGTGTAAGAGTCGTATAGGTTGACTGCGTTACACCACACAATGTGTGAAAGTAGTGTAGAATGTTACTGAATAACAGGGCAAACCTGAAAATATTAAGCGGACCAGATGACTCATTCTCCAGCTATGGCATAGATTCCAACGATATAATGATCAATTTTCCGGCATGCAGGCGTACACGATGTACAAGTGTAACAGCAACAGTAGGGCTCCCTGTGTAGTGGGGTTTTACTGCCTTTTTAGTACCTGGCAGAGGTCAGTGATCATGACAGTCGGTGAACAACCTCACAAGCGAAAAACAATGTTCCCTAAATCAGAAACGTGAGGGAAAGACCACAACTTCATAAATTTGAAAGCACCAATATTTGCTATAAGCAGTGAGGGGGAAAGTCAGGCCTCTCTGACAAGCACCGCTGTTGCTACTAATGATCATAATTATACAAATAACAGGATAACTGGTGACCCCAAAGACAGACATTGATGACAGAGCTAGAGTGGGAACCATACAAAAAGTGCGAAAAGAATAAAAAATATTAGGGTAAGCATTAGCAGCATCAGGCATCCTTCTCGGGCACCTGTGGTATTGCTGATACATAGGTTTGTGTCACAAAATAAGGAAAGTGCGAATATCTGATCAGAATAGTAATAACCTTAGAGGGACTAGTAAGTACTTACAAGAGAAATACACAGTTCAATTTCTGTGCCATCTATTTGGTTAATATCAGATGCAGTACGACATCGTCCCAGCAAGAACCACGATCACCATTTTGCTGCCAGACAAGCAAGTATCATCTATTATGTGATAGCAATTTCAGTCCCAGAGCTCCAGGTATCCTGCCATAGCTGGACGTTAAAGATCCGCTCACCCCTAGAAAGTCTTGAAAACCAGAAATTGAGTCATTAGCATTCAGTACGGGACAGAAATTGGTACCATGCAACAGTCGAGGCGTGTGAGAAAGTAATTTTTAGCAAGACTCCATGAGTACAAGAGTAATTAGTCAGCAGCGTTCAACAATAACCTAGATAGGGAATAGTTGCATAATAGTAAATACAAGCTAGGAATGCGTTATGTCTCAAAGGCCTAACACAGCTAAATCAGGAAGAGGGGATAGGGTAGTAACGGCAGGTGCTCATGTACGGAAGACGTATATCACCTACACCTACATGCGTGTGCACACAGACAAAACTATTAATCACAACCAAATGACCGAATACATGTGTGTGTACAGAGAGGGAGAGAGGGAGAGGGAGGGAGAGAGGGAGAGGGCGGGAGGGAGGGAGGAAGGGAGGAAGGGAGGAAGGCAGGCAGGCAGGCAGGCAGGCAGGCAGGCAGGCAGGCAGGCAGGCAGGCAGAGAGGCAGGCAGGCAGGCAGGCAGGCAGGCAGGCAGGCAGAGAGGCAGGCAGGTAGGCAGGCAGGCAGGCAGGCAGGCAGGCAGGCAGGTAGGAAGGCAGGTAGGAAGGCAGGCAGAGAGGCAGGCAGGCAGGCAGAGAGGCAGGCAGGCAGGCAGGCACTGCAATGGATCAGAGAATACATGGCAGGAATGCAACAACCAGTCATGGTACACAACGAGGTGTCAGAGTGGGCGCCTGTGACGAGCGGGGTTCCACAGGCATAAGTCCTAGCACCTGTGCTGTTTTTGGTAATATGTGAATGACATAACGGAAGGAATAGACTCGAATGTTTCCCTGTTTGCAGATTATATGAAGTTAACGTAATGTATGAGAGTATAGTTTTACCAACGCTTTTATATGGGTGTGAAGCATGGGTGATGAATGTTGCAGCGAGGAGAAGGCTGGAGGCAGTGGAAATGTCATGTCTGAGAGAAATGTGTGGTGTGAATATAATGCAGAGAATTCGTAGTTTGGAAGTTAGGAGGAGGTGCGGGATTACCAAAACTGTTGTCCAGAGGGCTGAGGAAGGGTTGTTGAGGTGGTTCGGACATGTGGAGAGAATGGAGCGAAACAGAATAACTTCAAGAGTGTATCAGTCTGTAGTGGAAGGAAGGCGGGGTAGGGGTCGGCCTAGGAAAGGTTGGAGGGAGGGGGTAAAGGAGGTTTTGTGTGCGAGGGGCTTGGACTTCCAGCAGGCATGCGTGAGCGTGTTTGATAGGAGTGAATGGAGACAAATGGTTTTTAATACTTGACGTGCTGTTGGAGTGTGAGCAAAGTAACATTTATGAAGGGGTTCAGGGAAACCGGCAGGCCGGACTTGAGTCCTGGAGATGGGAAGTACAGTGCCTGCACTCTGAAGGAGGGGTGTTAATGTTGCAGTTTAAAACTGTAGTGTAAAGCACCCTTCTGGCAAGACAGTGATGGAGTGAATGATGGTGAAAGTTTTTCTTTTTCGGGCCACCCTGCCTTGGTGGGAATCGGCCAGTGTGATAATAAAAAAAAATAAATGAAGTTAACGAGGAGAATTAAATCGGATGAGGATCAGGCAGGACTACAAAGAGACCTGGATATGCTGCAAGCCTGCTCCACCGACTGGCTCCTCGAATTTAACCCCACCAAGTGCAAAGTGATTATCAAATGGTATACAATACCGACAGGTTGGTAGATAAGACACATAGACAACATTTAGGCAACTTTATTCCGAAACGTTTCACCTACACAGTAGGCTTCTTCAGTCGAGTACAGAAAGTAGGCAGGAGCAGTAGAGATGAGAACACGATGTAATCAGTTCATCACCCTTGAAGTCGTAGATTTGAGGTTGTCAGTCCCTCAGCCTGAAGAAGTTCTGTTCCAAAGTCTGGAACTAACTAGTTCCAGACAACCAGCACACATGTATGGTTTACCCAAGACCCATAAACACAATATTCCTCTCAGACCAATCACGTCAGGAATAGGCAGTGCTCCACACAAACTAGCCGGAGTTCTTGCCAAACATCTTTCCTGCCTTCTGGGGACCATCAGCCCCGCTCATCTTAAACACTCAGGCTACCTTCTCAACCGCATCCGAAACCTCTCCATCCGTAACAAGAAACTAAGCAGTTTGGATGTGACTTCCCTCTTCACAAAAGTTATTTTATTTTTTTTTTTTTTATTATCACACCGGCCGATTCCCACCAAGGCAGGGTGGCCCGAAAAAGAAAAACTTTCACCATCATTCACTCCATCACTGTCTTGCCAGAAGGGTGCTTTACACTACAGTTTTTAAACTGCAACATTAACACCCCTCCTTCAGAGTGCAGGCACTGTACTTCCCATCTCCAGGACTCAAGTCCGGCCTGCCGGTTTCCCTGAATCCCTTCATAAATGTTACTTTGCTCACACTCCAACAGCACGTCAAGTATTAAAAACCATTTGTCTCCATTCACTCCTATCAAACACGCTCACGCATGCCTGCTGGAAGTCCAAGCCCCTCGCACACAAAACCTCCTTTACCCCCTCCCTCCAACCCTTCCTAGGCCGACCCCTACCCCGCCTTCCTTCCACTACAGACTGATACACTCTTGAAGTCATTCTGTTTCGCTCCATTCTCTCTACATGTCCGAACCACCTCAACAACCCTTCCTCAGCCCTCTGGACAACAGTTTTGGTAATCCCGCACCTCCTCCTAACTTCCAAACTACGAATTCTCTGCATTATATTCACACCACACATTGCCCTCAGACATGACATCTCCACTGCCTCCAGCCTTCTCCTCGCTGCAACATTCATCACCCACGCTTCACACCCATATAAGAGCGTTGGTAAAACTATACTCTCATACATTCCCCTCTTTGCCTCCAAGGACAAAGTTCTTTGTCTCCACAGACTCCTAAGTGCACCACTCACTCTTTTTCCCTCATCAATTCTATGATTCACCTCATCTTTCATAGACCCATCCGCTGACACGTCCACTCCCAAATATCTGAATACGTTCACCTCCTCCATACTCTCTCCCTCCAATCTGATATTCAATCTTTCATCACCTAATCTTTTTGTTATCCTCATAACCTTACTCTTTCCTGTATTCACCTTTAATTTTCTTCTTTTGCACACCCTACCAAATTCATCCACCAATCTCTGCAACTTCTCTTCAGAATCTCCCAAGAGCACAGTGTCATCAGCAAAGAGCAGCTGTGACAACTCCCACTTTGTGTGTGATTCTTTATCTTTTAACTCCACGCCTCTTGCCAAGACCCTCGCATTTACTTCTCTTACAACCCCATCTATAAATATATTAAACAACCACGGTGACATCACACATCCTTGTCTAAGGCCTACTTTTACTGGGAAAAAATTTCCCTCTTTCCTACATACTCTAACTTGAGCCTCACTATCCTCATAAAAACTCTTCACTGCTTTCAGTAACCTACCTCCTACACCATACACTTGCAACATCTGCCACATTGCCCCCCTATCCACCCTGTCATACGCCTTTTCCAAATCCATAAATGCCACAAAGACCTCTTTAGCCTTATCTAAATACTGTTCACTTATATGTTTCACTGTAAACACCTGGTCCACACACCCCCTACCTTTCCTAAAGCCTCCTTGTTCATCTGCTATCCTATTCTCCGTCTTACTCTTAATTCTTTCAATTATAACTCTACCATACACTTTACCAGGTACACTCAACAGACTTATCCCCCTATAATTTTTGCACTCTCTTTTATCCCCTTTGCCTTTATACAAAGGAACTATGCATGCTCTCTGCCAATCCCTAGGTACCTTACCCTCTTCCATACATTTATTAAATAATTGCACCAACCACTCCAAAACTATATCCCCACCTACTTTTAACATTTCTATCTTTATCCCATCAATCCCGGGTGCCTTACCCCCTTTCATTTTACCTACTGCCTCACGAACTTCCCCCACACTCACAACTGGCTCTTCCTCACTCCTACAAGATGTTATTCCTCCTTGCCCTATACACGAAATCACAGCTTCCCTATCTTCATCAACATTTAACAATTCCTCAAAATATTCCTTCCATCTTCCCAATACCTCTAACTCTCCATTTAATAACTCTCCTCTCCTATTTTTAACTGACAAATCCATTTGTTCTTCACAAAAGTACCTACCAAAAAAGCCATCGAGGTTCTACGACGTAAAGTCAATCAGGACCTTAATCTTCCTCTACCTCCCGGAGATTTTGTTGACTTGATTGAACTCTGTGTTAATTTCAACTGTTTTTCTTTCAATAACAAGCTCTACAAACAAACCTACGGCATGGGAATGGGGTCCCCCATCAGTGCCGTCCTAGCCAACTTATACATGGAACACCTAGAGTCCGAACACTTCGCTAACATCATCCCTTCAAGCGTCACTTGGTTACGTTACGTGGACGACGTCCTCGTAATAACTCCCAAACGTTTTGATGTACGGAATCTTCAGGCAAGGCTCAACGCAGTTGAACCGGCGATCCAGTTTACACTAGAAGAAGAGTCAAATGACAAGCTATCTTTCCTCGACGTCCTCATTCACAAAGTAGACAACAACCTAAGATTTCAAGTTTTTCGGAAACCCACCAATAAAAATGATCTCACACACTTCTATTCCAGTCAAGATACCAAGACCAAAAGAGGCATCATCATCGGGTTTTTCCTAAGAGCATACCGAATTTGTAGTCCTGAGTTTCTTGACGAGGAATGTACATACCTTCACCAAACTTTCACTGAGTTACATTTTCCTTCTTTTTTCATCAAAGACTGCAAGAAAAGAGCTCTTCAGATCATTAATTCTCCACGCATCAACACCACTCCCAACAAAGTTATAATTCTTCCCAACAGCCAGGTTGCCCTAAACGTCTCAAAAGTACTCTCACAAGCTAACACCAGAGTCGCCATTGCTTCTAGCACTTCAATAAAGGATCTAACCAGGACAAAATCCAAGCACCACGAACCAGTCAATGCAGGAGTTTACACTATACCCTGTGGAGGCTGTGACAAGATCTACGTAGGTGAAACAGCAAGAACCCTCGACACCCGCCTCAATGAACACATTTACGCATGTAGGAACGATAACTTGAACAACGCCTGTGTACAACACCGAAATTCCACCAATCATCTCATGAAATTTAGAGACGCCCAATTAGTGATTAAAAAAACTAATTTCCGCAGACGCAAGTGCCTCGAATCAGCACTGATCGCTGTTTCGAATACAATTAAACAAAACAACGGCAGCTTCACCATCTCCGAAGTCTTAGCAAGAATCCTCCTGAAAACAGTAAACCCTGCCATCACATAGTCTCTCCTGTTATACTACACAAGGCACATTACAGAGAGTGAACACTGAAACTACCTGCCTCTTTCCAGTCTATATTTGTCCAACCTATTTTTATGTTACCCAAGTAATAGCTTTTATATCCTTTTACTCATGTACGAATTAATTGCTCTACCATATTGTATTATTTTTGTCTCTACTACTACTACTACTACTACTACTACTACAACTACTACTACTACTACTACTACAACTACTACTACTACTACTACTACTACTACTACTACTACTACCACTAGTGAACATCGATATGGTACCTCACTAATATTGCACCTCACTCTGAGCCTTTATATACCCTCAGTGTCCATGTATTGTTTGCAATGGCTTGATAAAGCTCCTGGAGAGCGAAACGTTGCCACAATAAAATGTCACATTAGTTGCACTTGTGTCCTTTTACTTTACATATTGTCGGTAATTCTACCAACTTTATTACAAGAGAGACATTCTTCAGTAATTCCACAAAACATGAAAAATAAAACTGTCTCATTAAAACTTACACTCCATAAAATTAAGGAAAAACCTGAAGAATGAGACGCTTATTTAACATATGGGAATATTTATTGACTGATGAATCCACTGTGGCTTAGCGCTTCATTTTTATTATAAGAATAATAATAATACCTTACTACTAGACTGTGCCATTTTAAACAGCTCTACCTTACTACCAGACTGTGCCATTTTAACCAGCTCTACCTTACTACCAGACTGTGCCATTATAACCTGCTCTACCTTACTACTAGACTGTGCCATTTTAACCAGCTCTACCTTACTACTAGACTGTGCCATTTTAACCAGCTCTACCTTACTACCAGACTGTGCCATTTTAACCAGCTCTACCTTACTACTAGACTGTGCCATTTTAACCAGCTCTACCTTACTACTAGACTGTGCCATTTTAGCCAGCTCTACCTTACTACCAGACTGTGCCATTTTAACCAGCTCTACCTTACTACTAGACTGTGCCATTTTAACCAGCTCTACCTTACTATTAGACTGTGCCATTTTAACCAGCTCTACCTTACTATTAGACTGTGCCATTTTAACCAGCTCTACCTTACTACTAGACTGTGCCATTTTAACCAGCTCTACCTTACTACTAGACTGTGCCATTTTAACCAGCTCTACCTTACTACTAGACTGTGCCATTTTAACCAGCTCTACCTTACTACCAGACTGTGCCATTTTAACCAGCTCTACCTTACTACTAGACTGTGCCATTTTAACCAGCTCTACCTTACTACTAGACTGTGCCATTTTAACCAGCTCTACCTTACTACTAGACTGTGCCATTTTAACCAGCTCTACCTTACTACTAGACTGTGCCATTTTAACCAGCTCTACCTTACTACTAGACTGTGCCATTTTAACCAGCTCTACCTTACTACTAGACTGTGCCATTTTAACCAGCTCTACCTTACTACTAGACTGTGCCATTTTAACCAGCTCTACCTTACTACTAGACTGTGCCATTTTAACCAGCTCTACCTTACTACTAGACATAGCCCCACTCCACAAAGGGGGCAGTAAAGCAACAGCAAAGAACTACAGACCAATAGCACTAACATCCCATATCATAAAAATCTTTGAAAGGGTCCTAAGAAGCAAGATCACCACCCATCTAGAAACCCATCAGTTACACAACCCAGGGCAACATGGGTTTAGAACAGGTCGCTCCTGTCTGTCTCAACTACTGGATCACTACGACAAGGTCCTAAATGCACTAGAAGACAAAAAGAATGCAGATGTAATATATACAGACTTTGCAAAAGCCTTCGACAAGTGTGACCATGGCGTAATAGCGCACAAAATGCGCGCTAAAGGAATAACAGGAAAAGTTGGTCGATGGATCTATAATTTCCTCATTAACAGAACACAGAGAGTAGTCGTCAACAGAGTAAAGTCCGAGGCAGCTACGGTGAAAAGCTCTGTTCCACAAGGCACAGTACTAGCTCCCATCTTGTTCCTCATCCTCATATCCGACATAGACAAGGATGTCAGCCACAGCACCGTGTCTTCCTTTGCAGATGACACCCGAATCTGCATGACAGTGTCTTCCATTGCAGACACTGCAAGGCTCCAGGCGGACATAAACCAAATCTTTCAGTGGGCTGCAGAAAACAATATGAAGTTCAACGATGAGAAATTTCAATTACTCAGATATGGTAAACATGAGGAAATTAAATCTTCATCAGAGTACAAAACAAATTCTGGCCACAAAATAGAGCGAAACACCAACGTCAAAGACCTGGGAGTGATCATGTCGGAGGATCTCACCTTCAAGGACCATAACATTGTATCAATCGCATCTGCTAGAAAAATGACAGGATGGATAATGAGAACCTTCAAAACTAGGGAGGCCAAGCCCATGATGACACTCTTCAGGTCACTTGTTCTATCTAGGCTGGAATATTGCTGCACTCTAACAGCACCTTTCAAGGCAGGTGAAATTGCCGATCTAGAAAATGTACAGAGAACTTTCACGGCGCGCATAACGGAGATAAAACACCTCAATTACTGGGAGCGCTTGAGGTTTCTAAACCTGTATTCCCTGGAACGCAGGAGGGAGAGATACATGATTATATACACCTGGAAAATCCTAGAGGGACTAGTACCGAACTTGCACACGAAAATCACTCACTACGAAAGCAAAAGACTTGGCAGACGATGCACCATCCCCCCAATGAAAAGCAGGGGTGTCACTAGCACGTTAAGAGACCATACAATAAGTGTCAGGGGACCGAGACTGTTCAACTGCCTCCCAGCACACATAAGGGGGATTACCAACAGACCCCTGGCAGTCTTCAAGCTGGCACTGGACAAGCACCTAAAGTCAGTTCCGGATCAGCCGGGCTGTGGCTCGTACGTTGGTTTGCGTGCAGCCAGCAGCAACAGCCTGGTTGATCAGGCGCTGATCCACCAGGAGGCCTGGTCACAGACCGGGCCGCGGGGGCGTTGACCCCCGGAACTCTCTCCAGGTAAACTCCAGGTAGACTGTGCCATTTTAACCAGCTCTACCTTACTACTAGACTGTACCATTTTAACCAGCTCTACCTTACTACTAGACTGTGCCATTTTAACCAGCTCTACCTTACTACTAGACTGTGCCATTTTAACCAGCTCTACCTTACTACTAGACTGTGCCATTTTAACCAGCTCTACCTTACTACTAGACTGTGCCATTTTAACCAGCTCTACCTTACTACTAGACTGTGCCATTTTAACCAGCTCTACCTTACTACTAGACTGTGCCATTTTAACCAGCTCTACCTTACTACTAGACTGTGCCATTTTAACCAGCTCTACCTTACTACTAGACTGTGCCATTTTAACCAGCTCTACCTTACTACTAGACTGTGCCATTTTAACCAGCTCTACCTTACTACTAGACTGTGCCATTTTAACCAGCTCTACCTTACTACTAGACTGTGCCATTTTAACCAGCTCTACCTTACTACTAGACTGTGCCATTTTAACCAGCTCTACCTTACTTCTAGACTGTGCCATTTTAACCAGCTCTACCTTACTACTAGACTGTGCCATTTTAACCAGCTCTACCTTACTACTAGACTGTGCCATTTTAACCAGCTCTACCTTACTACTAGACTGTGCCATTTTAACCAGCTCTACCTTACTACTAGACTGTGCCATTTTAACCAGCTCTACCTTACTACTAGACTGTGCCATTTTAACCAACTCTATCTTACTACTAGACTGTGCCATTTTAACCAGCTTACCTTACCAGACTCATTTTAACCAGCTTACTTACTAGACTGTACCATTTTAACCAGCTCTACCTTACTACTAGACTGTGCCATTTTAACCAGCTCTACCTTACTACTAGACTGTGCCATTTTAACCAGCTCTACCTTACTCCTAGACTGTGCCATTTTAACCAGCTCTACCTTACTACTAGACTGTGCCATTTTAACCAGCTCTACCTTACTACTAGACTGTGCCATTTTAACCAGCTCTACCTTACTACTAGACTGTGCCATTTTAACCAGCTCTACCTTACTACTAGACTGTGCCATTTTAACCAGCTCTACCTTACTACTAGACTGTGCCATTTTAACCAGCTCTACCTTACTACTAGACTGTGCCATTTTAACCAGCTCTACCTTACTACTAGACTGTGCCATTTTAACCAGCTCTACCTTACTACTAGACTGTGCCATTTTAACCAGCTCTACCTTACTACTAGACTGTGCCCTTTTAACCAGCTCTACCTTACTACTAAACTGTGCCATTTTAACCAGCTCTACCTTGCTACTTGACTGTGCCATTTTAACCAGCTCTACCTTACTCCTAGACTGTGTTTTTTAACCAGCTCTACCTTACTCCTAGACTGTGCCGTTTTAACCAGCTCTACCTTACTTCTAGACTGTGCCATTTTAACCAGCTCTACCTTACTCCTAGACTGTTCCATTTTAACCAGCTCTACCTTACTCCTAGACTGTGCCATTTTAACCAGCTCTACCTTACTACTAGACTGTGCCATTTTAACCAGCTCTACCTTACTACTAGACTGTGCCATTTTAACCAGCTCTACCTTACTACTAGACTGTGTCATTTTAACCAGCTCTACCTTACTACTAGACTGTGCCATTTTAACCAGCTCTACCTTACTACTAGACTGCCATTTTAACCAGCTCTACCTTACTCCTAGACTGTGCCATTTTAACCAGCTCTACCTTACTACTAGACTGTGCCATTTTAACCAGCTCTACCTTACTACTAGACTGTGCCATTTTAACCAGCTCTACCTTACTACTAGACTGTGCCATTTTAACCAGCTCTACCTTACTACTAGACTGTGCCATTTTAACCAGTTCTACCTTACTACTAGACTGTGCCATTTTAACCAGGTCTTCCTTACTACTAGACTGTGCCATTTTAACCAGCTCTACCTTACTACTAGACTGTGCCATTTTAACCAGCTCTACCTTACTACTAGACTGTGCCATTTTTAACCAGCTCTACCTTACTACTAGACTCTGCCATTTTAGCCAACTCTACCTTACTACTAGACTGTGCCATTTTAACCAGCTATACCTTACTACTAGACTGTGCCATTTTCACCAGCTCTACCTTACTCCTAGACTGTGCCATTTTAACCAGCTCTACCTTACTCCTAGACTGTGCCATTTTAACCAGCTCTACCTTACTCCTAGACTGTGCCATTTTAACCAACTCTGCCTTACTACTAGACTGTGCCATTTTAACCAGCTCTACCTTACTACTAGACTGTGCCATTTTAACCAGCTCTACCTTACTACTAGACTGTGCCATTTTAACCAGCTCTACCTTACTACTAGACTGTGCCATTTTAACCAGCTCTACCTTACTACTAGACTGTGCCATTTTAACCAGCTCTACCTTACTACTAGACTGTGCCATTTTAACCAGCTCTACCTTACTACTAGACTGTGCCATTTTAACCGGCTATACCTTACTACCTAATAGACTGTGCCATTTTAACCAGCTCTACCTTACTACTAGACTGTGCCATTTTAACCAGCTCTACCTTACTACTAGACTGTGCCATTTTAACCAGCTCTACCTTACTACTAGACTGTGCCATTTTAACCAGCTCTACCTTACTACTAGACTGTGCCATTTTAACCAGCTCTACCTTACTACTAGACTGTGCCATTTTAACCAGCTCTACCTTACTACTAGACTGTGCCATTTTAACCAGCTCTACCTTACTACTAGACTGTGCCATTTTAACCAGCTCTACCTTACTACTAGACTGTGCCATTTTAACCAGCTCTACCTTACTACTAGACTGTGCCATTTTAACCAGCTCTACCTTACTACTAGACTGTGCCCTTTTAACCAGCTCTACCTTACTACTAAACTGTGCCATTTTAACCAGCTCTACCTTGCTACTTGACTGTGCCATTTTACCTTACTCCTACTGTGTTTTTTAACCAGCTCTACCTTACTCCTACCTTACCTAGACTGTGCCATTTTAACCAGCTCTACCTTACTACATTTTAGCTCTACCTTACTACTAGACTGTGCCATTTTAACCAGCTCTACCTTACTACTAGACTGTGCCATTTTAACCAGCTCTATCTTACCTTACTAGACTGTAACCAGCTAGACTGTGCCGTTTTTTAACCAGCTCTACCTTACTACTAGACTGTGCCATTTTAACCAAGCTCTACCTTACTACTAGACTGTGCCATTTTAACCAGCTCTACCTTACTACTAGACTGTGCCATTTTAACCAGCTCTACCTTACTACTAGACTGTGCCATTTTAACCAGCTCTACCTTACTACTAGACTGTGCCATTTTAACCAGCTCTACCTTACTACTAGACTGTGCCATTTTAACCAGCTCTACCTTACTACTAGACTGTGCCATTTTAACCAGCTCTACCTTACTACTAGACTGTGCCATTTTAACCAGCTCTACCTTACTACTAGACTGTGCCATTTTAACCAGCTCTACCTTACTCCTAGACTGTGCCATTTTAACCAGCTCTACCTTACTACTAGACTGTGCCATTTTAACCAGCTCTACCTTACTCCTAGACTGTGCCATTTTTAACCAGCTCTACCTTACTACTAGACTGTGTGCCAACTCTACCTTTCTACTAGACTGTGCCATTTTAACCAGCTCTACCTTACTACTAGACTGTGCCATTTTAACCAGCTCTACCTTACTACTAGACTGTGCCATTTTAACCAGCTCTACCTTACTACTAGACTGTGCCATTTTAACCAGCTATACCTTACTACTAGACTGTGCCATTTTAACCAGCTCTACCTTACTACTAGACTGTGCCATTTTAACCAGCTCTACCTTACTACTAGACTGTGCCATTTTAACCAGCTCTACCTTACTACTAGACTGTGCCATTTTAACCAGCTCTACCTTGCTACTAGACTGTGCCATTTTAACCAGCTCTACCTTACTCCTAGACTGTGTTTTTTAACCAGCTCTACCTTACTCCTAGACTGTGCCGTTTTAACCAGCTCTACCTTACTTCTAGACTGTGCCATTTTAACCAGCTCTACCTTACTCCTAGACTGTGCCATTTTAACCAGCTCTACCTTACTCCTAGACTGTGCCATTTTAACCAGCTCTACCTTACTACTAGACTGTGCCATTTTAACCAGCTCTACCTTACTACTAGACTGTGCCATTTTAACCAGCTCTACCTTACTACTAGACTGTGTCATTTTAACCAGCTCTACCTTACTACTAGATTGTGCCATTTTAACCAGCTCTACCTTACTCCTAGACTGTGCCATTTTAACCAGCTCTACCTTACTACTAGACTGTGCCATTTTAACCAGCTCTACCTTACTACTAGACTGTGCCATTTTAACCAGCTCTACCTTACTACTAGACTGTGCCATTTTAACCAGCTCTACCTTACTACTAGACTGTGCCATTTTAACCAGTTCTACCTTACTACTAGACTGTGCCATTTTAACCAGGTCTTCCTTACTACTAGACTGTGCCATTTTAACCAGCTCTACCTTACTACTAGACTGTGCCATTTTAACCAGCTCTACCTTACTACTAGACTGTGCCATTTTTAACCAGCTCTACCTTACTACTAGACTGTGCCATTTTAGCCAACTCTACCTTACTACTAGACTGTGCCATTTTAACCAGCTCTACCTTACTACTACACTGTGCCATTTTAACCAGCTATACCTTACTACTAGACTGTGCCATTTTAACCAGCTATACCTTACTACTAGACTGTGCCATTTTAACCAGCTCTACCTTACTACTAGACTGTGCCATTTTAACCAGCTCTACCTTACTACTAGACTGTGCCATTTTAACCAGCTCTACCTTACTACTAGACTGTGCCATTTTAACCAGCTCTACCTTACTACTAGACTGTGCCTTTATAACCAGCTCTACTTACTTACTGTGCCTAGACTGTGCCATTTTAACCAGCTCTACCTTACTCTAGACTGTGCCATTTTAACCAGCTCTACCTTACTACTAGACTGTGCCATTTTAACCAGCTCTACCTTACTACTAGACTGTGCCATTTTAACCAGCTCTACCTTACTACTAGACTGTGCCATTTTAACCAGCTCTACCTTACTACTAGACTGTGCCATTTTAACCAGCTCTACCTTACTACTAGACTGTGCCATTTTAACCAGCTCTACCTTACTACTAGACTGTGCCATTTCTACCTTACTACCATTTTAACCAGGTCTTCCTTACTACTAGACTCTGCATTTTAACCATACCTTACTACTAGACTGTTCATTTTTAACCAGCTCTACCTTACTACTAGACTGTGCCATTTTAACCAGCTCTACCTTACTACTAGACTGTGCCATTTTAACCAGCTCTACCTTACTACTAGACTGTGCCATTTTAACCAGCTCTACCTTACTACTAGACTGTGCCATTTTAACCAGCTCTACCTTACTACTAGACTGTGCCATTTTAACCAGCTCTACCTTACTACTAGACTGTGCCATTTTAACCAGCTCTACCTTACTACTAGACTGTGCCATTTTAACCAGCTCTACCTTACTACTAGACTGTGCCATTTTAACCAGCTCTACCTTACTACTAGACTGTGCCATTTTAACCAGCTCTACCTTACTAGTAGACTGTGCCATTTTAACCTGCTCTACCTTACTACTAGACTGTGCCATTTTAACCTGCTCTACCTTACTACTAGACTGTGCCATTTTAACCTGCTCTACCTTACTACCAGACACAAACAATGAGAACTGCACCATCAAAACACTCAACTAATAACAGATGAGATAATAGGTAACATTAAAACCAGTAATATCAAGGAGGCTCGACTGCTAGACAAGTCGGGTCAACAACAGTCTTACGTTAAAATTCAATTCCATTGATGTCAAAAATGATCTAATAAGTTCCTCCCTCAATAAACGGAGTAATGTGTATATTATTGAGTGCCTAACTAAAAAACGTCAGAACCAATTATACAGACTTCAAAAAGTTAAGCATGATAATGCAACAATAAAACAGTGCTTTACTGGTGATGGCATTATTATGGTAAAATTATCAGACACGCGTCGTAGGTTTGAAATAACAAATAATCAATAACTAACATGTTTCCTCACATTCACTGGTTTGACTGAACCTTGTTAAGATATATCTCAACACATTATCAACTATGTTCACTATTGTAGTATACTAAAATTTACCCTTATTTTAATCCATATTTTCATGACCGTTAGTGAATAACGGTAATTAATACCCAGCTACTTAAGACACCTAAGGCGCTATTCAAGGTGCTAATCCAGGTACTTAAGTGTTTTATTCTCTCTTATTTTATACTTGAAATCATTACTTTTAACTTTGAAATAATCAAGGTGCTAAAGTGCTTTATTTTAATATTCAGCAGCTCCATTATTTTTTAGATTTAAATTAACTGCCTTAGTTCATAAGTTCATAATTGTTAGTGGTTTAACATCATTGCTTTTGTATTTTTGTTCTTTAATAATTGTAACAACTATTTCTCTATGTATCCCTTATGAATGCAATTATCGATCCTGATATCAACCTCTTATTGAACAGCACACATAGTGCTAACAGTAATTGCCATTACTACACTGCTAGTCAGGCTGATACCCTTCTCAGTGTCAGCAACATTACAATCTTCAACTACAATGTTAGATCATTGAGTAAACACTATGATGACCTCATTGCACTACTTTAGTCTCTAAATGTTACTATAACTTTCATTATACTTACTGAAACCTGGCTCAGACAATATCTGCCAGACATATTTACCATACCTGGTTACACAGCCATACATAACTGCAGGCCCGACCAATCAGGAGGAGGCACTGCCATCTATTACTCTGATGAACTAGAATGTGTGAAATCAACTGATGTACGGGACTAAAATGGTGAATATATAATAGCTAAATTCACATCAAGAACACTTAAGAAACCTATAACAGTTGGTGCAGTCTACAGACTACCACACTCAAACACTTACACTTTTAGCAATAATCTTAGAAACATGATAATTGAGTCAGAGTTAAATAAACACCATCTGATACTAGCAGGAGATTTCAACATCAACCTTACCCAAGCAACCGACCCTCCAGTAGTTGATTTCACAAATGCTATGAGCAACAGCTTATTGCTACCCTCTATAACAAAGCCAACAAGAATCTCTGAGACAAGTGCCTCGTTACTTGACCATATCTGGACCAACACGATATCCCCACTACAAGCAGGTATAATCACAGACAACACCACAGACCACTACAAGCAGGTATAATCACAGACAACACCACAGACCACTACAAGCAGGTATAATCACAGATAACACCACAGACCACTACAAGCAGGATCACAGAACACCACAGACCACTACAAGCAGGTATAATCACAGACAACACCACAGACCACTACAAGCAGGTATAATCACAGATAACACCACAGACCACTACAAGCAGGTATAATCACAGATAACACCACAGACCACTACAAGCAGGTATAATCACAGATAACACCACAGACCACTACAAGCAGGTATAATCACTACACAGACCACTACAAGGTATAATCACAGATAACACCACAGACCACTACAAGCAGGTATAATCACAGACCACTACAAGCAGGTATAATCACAGATAACACCACAGACCACTACAAGCAGGTATAATCACAGATAACACCACAGACCACTACAAGCAGGTATAATCACATATAACACCACAGACCACTACAAGCAGGTATAATCACAGACCACTACAAGCAGGTATAATCACAGATAACACCACAGACCACTACAAGCAGGTATAATCACAGATAACACCACAGACCACTACAAGCAGGTATAATCACAGATAACACCACAGACCACTACAAGCAGGTATAATCACAGATAACACCACAGACCACTACAAGCAGGTATAATCACAGATAACACCACAGACCACTACAAGCAGGTATAATCACAGACAACACCACAGACCACTATCCTACCTTTCTCATAACCAACTTATCTAAACTGCCTCAAGAAACAAGAAAGATCTCATCTCGCCTGCATGACGAGACATTGATAAACAACCTAAAACTAGCTCTAGGTGCCATTGATTGGCAGAGAGCTAAATGACAGTAATAATATCGATAAAGATATCAAATTTTTTTTACATAAAACCCTAAACCTCCACAACAAACATTGCCAGTCAAAATGAAACAGATCACAGAAAAGAGGCTAAACAGCCCCTGGCTAACTAGAAGTATCCACAAATCTATTAATAAAAAACACCAAATTGAAAAACAGTTCATATTAGGCTTAATTACTAAAGAATTTACTGAAAGATACACATCAATACTCAAAAACTAATATGTAAATCAAAGCAAATGTATTATGAAAATAGATTTTGTGAAATGAAAGGTGACATGAAAAGTACCTGGCAAACCCTCTCCAAAATTTTGGGCTCAAGGAAACAGACTGGAAATAGAGAGATAAACTTAACTAAACCAGATGAACCTCACATGCAACCTATAGACGCGGCCGACAAATTTAATGTCTTCTTCTCTACTGTAGGATCAAAGCTAGCGAGCCAAATTCCTAACTCAAATACCCATCTGAGCGAGTACCTCACTGGCAACTATCCAAACATACTATTTCTAGCTCCAACTAATCCCACTGAAGTCTCACTCATCATTAAATCATTAAAAAACAAATCAGGTGATCTAGATAACCTGCCATCATTCATATATAAAAAAGCTGCACCAGAACTGTCACCCATTATTGCAACAATGTTTAACAGATCTATAGCTTCTTCAACCTTCCCATCCAGACTTAAGACAACAAGGGTCACCCCGGTCCATAAAGGTGAAGATCCAACTGATTTGAACAATTATTGAAACTTGGACACATTATTGAAACTTGGTCACATTATTGAAACTTGGTCACATTATTGAAACTTGGTCACATTATTGAAACTTGGTCACATTATTGAAACTTGGTCACATTATTGAAACTTGGTCACATTGAAACTTGGTCACATTATTGAAACTTGGTCACATTATTGAAACTTGGTCACATTATTGAAACTTGGTCACATTATTGAAACTTGGTCACATTATTGAAACTTGGTCACATTATTGAAACTTGGTCACATTATTGAAACTTGGTCACATTATTGAAACTTGGTCACATTATTGAAACTTGGTCACATTATTGAAACTTGGTCACATTATTGAAACTTGGTCACATTATTGAAACTTGGTCACATTATTGAAACTTGGTCACATTAATGAAACTTGGTCACATTATTGAAACTTGGTCACATTATTGAAACTTGGTCACATTATTGAAACTTGGTCACATTATTGAAACTTGGTCACATTATTGAAACTTGGTCACATTATTGAAACTTGGTCACATTATTGAAACTTGGTCACATTATTGAAACTTGGTCACATTATTGAAACTTGGTCACATTATTGAAACTTGGTCACATTATTGAAACTTGGTCACATTATTGAAACTTGGTCACATTATTGAAACTTGGTCACATTATTGAAACTTGGTCACATTATTGAAACTTGGTCACATTATTGAAACTTGGTCACATTATTGAAACTTGGTCACATTATTGAAACTTGGTCACATTATTGAAACTTGGTCACATTATTGAAACTTGGTCACATTATTGAAACTTGGTCACATTATTGAAACTTGGTCACATTATTGAAACTTGGTCACATTATTGAAACTTGGTCACATTATTGAAACTTGGTCACATTATTGAAACTTGGTCACATTATTGAAACTTGGTCACATTATTGAAACTTGGTCACATTATTGAAACTTGGTCACATTATTGAAACTTGGTCACTTTATTGAAACTTGGTCACATTATTGAAACTTTATTGAATCTTGGTCACATTATTGAAACTTGGTCACATTATTGAAACTTGGTCACATTATTGAAACTTGGTCACATTACTGAAACTTGGTCACATTATTGAAACTTGGTCACATTATTGAAACTTGGTCACTTTATTGAAACTTGGTCACATTGAAACTTGGTCACATTATTGAAAATTGGTCACATTATTGAAACTTGGTCACATGAAAATTGGTCACATTATTGAAAATTGGTCACATTATTGAAACTTGGTCACATTATTGAAACTTGGTCACATTATTAAAACTTGGTCACATTACTGAAACTTGGTCACGTTATTGAAACTTGGTCACATTATTGAAACTTGGTCACATTATTGAAACTTGGTCACATTATTGAAACTTGGTCACATTATTGAAACTTGGTCACATTATTGAAACTTGGTCACATTATTGAAACTTGGTCACATTACTGAAACTTGGTATTTGAAACTTGGTCACATTATTGAAACTTGGTCACATTATTGAAACTTGGTCACATTACTGAAACTTCGTCACATTATTGAAACTTGGTCACATTATTGAAACTTGGTCACATTATTGAAACTTGGTCACATTACTGAAACTTCGTCACATTATTGAAACTTGGTCACATTATTGAAACTTGGTCACATTATTGAAACTTGGTCACATTATTGAAACTTGTCACATTATTGTCACATTATTGAAACTTGGTATTATTGAAACTTGGTCACATTATTGAAACTTGGTCACATTATTGAAACTTGGTCACATTATTGAAACTTGGTCACATTATTGAAACTTGGTCACATTATTGAAACTTGGTCACATTACTGAAACTTTATTATTGAAACTTGGTCACATTATTGAAACTTGGTCACATTATTGAAACTTGGTCACATTATTGAAACTTGGTCACATTATTGAAACTTGGTCACATTATTTGAAACTTGGTCACATTATTGAAACTTGGTCACATTATTGAAACTTGGTCACATTATTGAAACTTGGTCACATTATTGAAACTTCACATTATTGAAACTTGGTCACATTATTGAAACTTGGTCACATTATTGAAACTTGGTCACATTATTGAAACTTGGTCACATTATTGAAACTTGGTCACATTATTATTGGTCACATTATTGAAACTTGGTCACATTACTGAAACTTGGTCACATTATTGAAACTTGCTCACATTATTGAAACTTGGTCACATTATTGAAACTTGAACACATTATTGAAACTTGGTCACATTATTGAAACTTGGTCACATTATTGAAACTTGGTCACATTATTGAAACTTGGTCACATTATTGAAACTTGGTCACATTACTGAAACTTCGTCACATTATTGAAACTTGGTCACATTATTGAAACCTGGACACATTATTGAAACTTGGTCACATTATTGAAACTTGGTCACATTATTGAAACTTGGTCACATTACAATGGAAAGCTTTACGTACAAAAAAATGAAAGAAATCGATGGAAAAATAAAGAAGTTGAGATGGTAAGATTTTGTTACGTTAAACACCAGCGTTAAACACCAGTGTTAAACACCAGCGTTAAACACCAGTGTTAAACACCAGCGTTAAACACCAGCGTTAAACACCAGCGTTAAACACCAGCGTTAAACACCAGCGTTAAACACCAGCGTTAAACACCAGCGTTAAACACCAGCGTTAAACACCAGCGTTAAACACCAGCGTTAAACACCAGCGTTAAACACCAGCGTTAAACACCAGCGATAAACACCAGCGTTAAACACCAGCGTTAAACACCAGCGTTAAACACCAGCGTTAAACACCAGCGTTAAACACCAGCGTTAAACACCAGCGTTAAACACCAGCGTTAGCGTTAAACACCAGCGTTAAACACCAGCGTTAAACACCAGCGTTAAACACCAGCGTTAAACACCAGCGTTAAACACCAGCCTTAAACACCAGCGTTAAACACCAGCGTTAAACACCAGCGTTAAACACCAGCGTTAAACACCAGCGTTAAACACCAGCGTTAAGCACCAGCGTTAAACACCAGCGTTAAACAACCAGCGTTAAACACCAGCGTTAAACACCAGCGTTAAACACCAGCGTTAAACACCAGCGTTAAACACCAGCGTTAAACACCAGCGTTAAACACCAGCGTTAAACACCAGCGTTAAACACCAGCGTTAAACACCAGCGTTAAACACCAGCGTTAAACACCAGCGTTAAACACCAGCGTTAAACACCAGCGTTAAACACCAGCGTTAAACACCAGCGTTAAACACCAGCGTTAAACACCAGCGTTAAACACCAGCGTTAAACACCAGCGTTAAACACCAGCGTTAAACACCAGCGTTAAACACCAGCGTTAAACACCAGCGTTAAACACCAGCGTTAAACACCAGCGTTAAACACCAGCGTTAAACACCAGCGTTAAACACCAGCGTTAAACACCAGCGTTAAACACCAGTGTTAAACACCAGCGTTAAACACCAGCGTTAAACACCAGCGTTAAACACCAGCGTTAAACACCAGCGTTAAACACCAGCGTTAAACACCAGCGTTAAACACCAGCGTTAAACACCAGCGTTAAACACCAGCGTTAAACACCAGCGTTAAACACCAGCGTTAAACACCAGCGTTAAACACCAGCGTTAAACACCAGCGTTAAACACCAGCGTTAAACACCAGCGTTAAACACCAGCGTTAAACACCAGCGTTAAACACCAGCGTTAAACACCAGAGTTAAACACCAGCGTTCAACACCAGTTAAACACCGTTAAACACCAGTGTTAAACACCAGCGTTAAACACCAGCGCTAAACACCAGCGTTAAACACCAGCGTTAAACACCTGCGTTAAACACAAGCGGTAAACACCAGCGTAAACACCAGCGTTAAACGCCAGCGTTAAAAACCAGCGTTAAACACCAGCGTTAAACACCAGCGTTAAACACCAGCGTTAAACACCAGTGTTAAACACCAGCGTTAAACACCAGCGTTAAACACCAGCGTTAAACACCAGTGTTAAACACCAGCGTTAAACACCAGTGTTAAACACCAGTGTTAAACACCAGTGTTAAACACCAGTGTTAAAAGCGTTAAACACCAGCGTTAAACACCAGTGTTAAACACCAGCGTTAAACACCAGCGTTAAACACCAGTGTTAAACACCAGCGTTAAACACCAGCGTTAAACACCAGCGTTAAACACCAGCGTTAAACACCAGCGTTAAAAACCAGCGTTAAATACCAGCGTTAATCACCAGCGTTAAAAAACAGCGTTAAACACCAGCGTTAAACACCAGCGTTAAACACTAGCGTTAAACACCAGCCTTAAACATCAGCGTTAAACACCAGCGTTAAACACCAGCGTTAAACACCAGCGTTAAACACCAGCGTTAAACACCAGCGTTAAACACCAGCGTTAAACACCAGCGTTAAACACCAGCGTTAAACACCAGCGTTAAACACCAGCGTTAAACACCAGCGTTAAACACCAGCGTTATACACCAGCGTTAAACACCAAACACCAGAGTTAAACACCAGCGTTAAACACCAGCGTTAAACACCAGCGTTAAACACCAGCGTTAAACACCAGCGTTAAACACCAGCGTTAAACACCAGCGTTAAACACCAGCGTTAAACACCAGCGTTAAACACCAGCGTTAAACACCAGCGTTAAACACCAGCGTTAAACACCAGTGTTAAACACCAGTGTTAAACACCAGCGTTAAACACCAGCGTTAAACACCAGCGTTAAACACCAGCGTTAAACACCAGCGTTAAACACCAGCGTTAAACACCAGCGTTAAACACCAGCGTTAAACACCAGCGTTAAACACCAGCGTTAAACACCAGCGTTAAACACCAGCGTTAAACACCAGCGTTAAACACCAGCGTTAAACACCAGCGTTAAACACCAGCGTTAAACACCAGCGTTAAACACCAGCGTTAAACACCAGCGTTAAACACCAGCGTTAAACACCAGCGTTAAACACCAGCGTTAAACACCAGCGTTAAACACCAGCAGTTAAACACCAGCGTTAAACACCAGCGTTAAACACCAGCGTTAAACACCAGCGTTAAACACCAGCGTTAAACACCAGCGTTAAACACCAGCGTTAAACACCAGCGTTAAACACCAGCGTTAAACACCAAACACCAGCGTTAAACACCAGCGTTAAACACCAGCGTTAAACACCAGCGTTAAACACCAGCGTTAAACACCAGCGTTAAACACCAGCGTTAAACACCAGCGTTAAACACCAGCGTTAAACACCAGCGTTAAACACCAGCGTTAAACACCAGCGTTAAACACCAGCGTTAAACACCAGCGTTAAACACCAGCGTTAAACACCAGCGTTAAACACCAGCGTTAACCAGCACCAGCGTTAAACACCAGCGTTAAACACCAGCGTTAAACACCAGCGTTAAACACCAGCGTTAAACACCAGCGTTAAACACCAGCGTTAAACACCAGCGTTAAACACCAGCGTTAAACACCAGCGTTAAACACCAGCGTTAAACACCAGCGTTAAACACCACACCAGCGTTAAACACCAGCAGTTAAACACCAGCGTTAAACACCAGCGTTAAACACCAGCGTTAAACACCAGCGTTAAACACCAGCGTTAAACACCAGCGTTAAACACCAGCGTTAACACCAGCGTTAAACACCAGCGTTAAACACCAGCGCGTTAAACACCAGCGTTAAACACCAGCGTTAAACACCAGCGTTAAACACCAGCGTTAACACCAGCGTTAAACACCAGCGTTAAACCAGCGTTAAACACCAGTTAAACACCAGCGTTAAACACCAGTTAAACACCAGCGTTAAACACCAGCGTTAAACACAAGCGTTAAACACAAGCGTTAAACAACAGCGTTAAACACCAGCGTTAAACACCAGCGTTAAACACCAACGTTAAACACCAGCGTTAAACCACAGCGTTAAACAACAGCGTTAAACACCACCGTTAAACACCAGCGTTAAACACCAGCGTTAAACACCAGTGTTAAACACCAGTGTTAAACACCAGTGTTAAACACCAGCGTTAAACACCAGTGTTAAACACCAGCGTTAAACACCAACGTTAAACACCAGCGTTAAACACCAACGTTAAACACCAACGTTAAACACCTGCGTTAAACACCAGTGTTAAACACCAGCGTTAAACACCAACGTTAAACACCAGCGTTAAACACCAACGTTAAACACCAGCGTTAAACACCTGCCTTAAACAACAGTGTTAAACACCAGCGTTAAACACCAGTGTTAAACACCAGCGTTAAACACCAAAGTTAAACACCAGCGTTAAACACCAGTGTTAAACACCAGTATTGAACACCAGCGTTAAACACCAGCGTTAAACACCAGCGTTAAACACCAGCGTTAAACACCAGCGTTAAACACCAGCGTTAAACACCAGCGTTAAACACCAGCGTTAAACACCAGCGTTAAACACCAGCGTTAAACACCAGCGTTAAACACCAGCGTTAAACACCAGCGTTAAACACCAGCGTTAAACACCAGCGTTAAACACCAGCGTTAAACACCAGCGTTAAACACCAGCGTTAAACACCAGCGTTAAACACCAGCGTTAAACACCAGCGTTAAACACCAGCGTTAAACACCAGCGTTAAACACCAGCAGTTAAACACCAGCGTTAAACACCGTTAAACACCAGCGTTAAACAAGCGTTAAACACCAGCGTTAAACACCAGCGTTAAACACCAGCGTTAAACACCATCGTTAAACACCAGCGTTAAACACCAGCGTTAAACACCAGCGTTAAAAACGAACGATAAACACCAGCGTTAAACACCAGCGTTAAACACCAGCGTTAAACACCAGCGTTAAACACAAGCGTTAAACACCAGCGTTAAACACCAGCGTTAAACACCAGCGTTAAACACCAGCGTTAAACACCAGAGTTAAACACCAGAGTTAAACACCAGCGTTAAGCACCAGCGTTAAACACCAGCCTTAAACACCAGCGTTAAACACCAGCGTTAAACACCAGCCTTAAACACAAGCGTTAAGCACCAGCGTTAAACACCAGCGTTAAACACCAGTGTTAAACACCAAAGCACCAGCGTTAAACACCAGCACCAGCGTTAAACACCAGCGTTAAACACCAGCGTTAAACACCAGCGTTAAACACCAGCGTTACACACCAGCGTTAAACACCAGCGTTAAACACCAGCGTTAAACACCAGCGTTAAACACCAGCGTTAAACACCAGCGTTACAAGCACCAGCGTTAAACACCAGCGTTAAACACCAGCGTTAAACAACAGCGTTAAACACCAGCGTTAAACACCAGCGTTAAATACCAGGGTTAAACACCAGCGCTAAACACCAGCGTTAAACACCAGTGCTAAACACCAACCTTAAACAACAGCGTTAAATACCAGCGTTAAACAACAGCGTTAAATACCAGCGTTAAACACCAGCGTTAAACACCAGCGTTAAACACCAGCGTTAAACACCAGCTTTAAACTCCAGCGTTAAACACCAGCGTTAAACACCAGCGTTAAACACCAGCGTTAAACACCAGCTTTAAACTCCAGCGTTAAACACCAGCGTTAAACACCAGCGTTAAACACCAGCGTTAAACACCAGCGTTAAACACCAGCGTTAAACACCAGCGTTAAACACCAGCGTTAAACACCAGCGTTAAACACCAGCGTTAAACACCAGCGTTAAACACCAGCGTTAAACACCAGCGTTAAACACCAGCCTTCAACACAAGCGTTAAACAACAGCGTTAAACACCAACGTTAAACACCAGCATTAAACACCAGCGTTAAACAACAGCGTTACACACCAGCATTTAAAACCAGCGTTAAATACCAGCGTTAATCACCAGCGTTAAAAACAGCGTTAAACACCAGCGTTAAACACCAGCGTTAAACACCAGCGTTAAACACCAGCGTTAAACACAAGCGTTAAACACCAGCGTTAAACACCAGCGTTAAACACCAGCGTTAAACACCAGCGTTAAACACCAGCGTTAAACACCAGCGTTAAACACCAGCGTTAAACACCAGCGTTAAACACCAGCGTTAAACACCAGCGTTAAACACCAGCGTTAAACACCAGCGTTAAACACCAGCGTTAAACACCAGAGTTAAACACCAGCGTTAAACACCAGCGTTAAATACCAGCGTTAAACACGAGTTAAACACCAGCGTTAAACACCAGTGTTACACACCAGTGTTAAACACAAGTGTTAAACACAAGCGTTAAACACTTGCGTTAAACACCAGTGTTAAACACCTGCGTTAAACAACAGTGTTAAACAAAAGTATTAAACACCTGCGTTAAACACCAGTGTTAAACACCAGCGTTAAACACCAACGTTAAACACCAGCGTTAAACACCTGCGTTAAACACCAGTGTTAAACACCAGCGTTAATCACCAACGTTAAACACCAGTGTTAAACACCTGCGTTAAACACAAGCGTTAAACACCAGCGTTAAACACCAGTGTTAAACATCAGTGTTCAACACCAGTGTTAAACACCAGTGTTAAACACCAGCGTTAAACACCAGCGTTAAACACCAGCGTTAAACACCAGTGTTAAACACCAGCTTTAAACACCAGCGTTAAACACCAGTGTTAAACTCCAGCGTTAAACTCCAGCTTTAAACACCAGCATTAAACACCAGCTTTAAACTCCAGCGTTAAACACCAGTGTTAAAATCCAGCGTTAAACACCAGCGTTAAACACCAGTGTTAAACACCAGCTTTAAACACCAGCGTTAAACACCAGTGTTAAACTCCAGCGTTAAACTCCAGCTTTAAACACCAGCGTTAAACACCAGCGTTAAACACCAGCGCTAAACACCAGAGCTAAACACCAGAGTTAAACTCAACCGTTAAACACCAGCGTTAAACACCAGCGTTAAACACCAGTGTTAAACACCAGCGTTAAACACCAGTGTTAAACACCAGCGTTAAACACCACACCAGCGTTAAACACCAGCGTTAAACACCAGCGTTAAACACCAGCGTTAAACACCAGCGTTAAACACCAGCGTTAAACACCAGCGTTAAACACCAGCGTTAAACACCAGCGTTAAACACCAGCGTTAAACACCAGCGTTAAACACCAGCGTTAAACACCAGCGTTAAACACCAGCGTTAAACACCAGCGTTAAACACCAGCGTTAAACACCAGCGTTAAACACCAGCGTTAAACACCAGCGTTAAACACCAGCGTTAAACACCAGCGTTAAACACCAGCGTTAAACACCAGCGTTAAACACCAGCGTTAAACACCAGCGTTAAACACCAGCGTTAAAAACCAGCGTTAAACACCAGCGTTAAACACCAGCGTTAAACACCAGCGTTAAACACCAGCGTTAAACACCAGCGTTAAACACCAGCGTTAAAACCACCAGCGTTAAACACCAGCGTTAAACACCAGCGTTAAACACCAGCGTTAAACACCAGCGTTAAACACCAGCGTTAAACACCAGCGTTAAAACCAGCGTTAAACACCAGCGTTAAACACCAGCGTTAAACACCAGCGTTAAACACCAGCGTTAAACACCAGTGTTAAACACCAGCGTTAAATACCAGCGTTAAAAACCTTAAACACCAGCGTTAAACACCAGCGTTAAACACCACCAGCGTTAAACACCAGCGTTAAACACCAGCGTTAAACACCAGCGTTAAACACCAGCGTTAAACACCAGCGTTAAACACCAGCGTTAAACACCAGCGTTAAACACCAGCGTTAAACACCAGCGTTAAACACCAGCGTTAAACACCAGCGTTAAACACCGTCCTTAAACACCAGCGTTAAAACACGTTAAACACCAGCGTTAAACACCAGCGTTAAACACCAGCGTTAAACACCAGCGTTAAACACCAGCGTTAAACACCAGCGTTAAACACCAGTGTTAAACACCAGCGTTAAACACCAGCGTTAAACACCAGCGTTAAACACCAGCGTTAAACACCAGCGTTAAACACCAGCGTTAAACACCACACCGTTAAACACCAGCGTTAAACACCAGCGTTAAACACCAGCGTTAAACGTTAAACACCAGCGTTAAACACCAGCGATAAACACCAGCGTTAAACACCAGCGTTAAACACCAGCGTTAAACACCAGCGTTAAACACCAGCGTTAAACACCAGCGTTAAACACCAAACACCAGCGTTAAACAAGTGTTAAACCAGCGTTAAACACCAGCGTTAAACACCAGCGTTAAACACCAGCGTTAAACACCAGCGTTAAATACCAGCGTTAACCAGCACCAGCGTTAAACACCAGCCTTAAACACCAGCGTTAAACACCAGCGTTAAACACCAAAGCGTTAAATACCAGCGTTAATCACCGTTAAACACCAGCGTTAAACACCAGCGTTAAATACCAGCGTTCAGCAGAACTGAGGGGCAGTCTAGCGTGGGACAGTCTATCGAGGGGCAGTTTAGCAATGGGCAGTATAGCCAGAGGCACTCTAGCAAGGGGCAGTCTAGCGAAGTGCAATCTAGCGAGGGGCAGTCTAGCAAGGGGCACTCTAGCGAGGGGCAGTCTAGCGACGGGCAGTTTATCGAGGGGCAGTCTAGCGAGGTGCAATCTAGCGAGGGGCTATCTAGCGAGGGGCAGCCTAGGGAAAGGCAGTCTAGCGAAGGGCAGACTAGTGAGGGGCAGTTAAGGGTGGGGCAGTCTAGCAATTGGCAGTCTAGAGAGGGGCAGTCTAGCGAGAGGCAGTCTAGCAATTGGCAGTCTAGCGAGGGGCAGTCTAGCGAGAGGCAGTCTAGTGAGGGGCAGCCTAGCGAGGGGCAGTCTAGCGAGGGGCAGCCTAGTGAGGGGCAGCCTAGCGAGGGGCAGCCTAGTGAGGGGCAGCCTAGTGAAGGGCAGCCTAGCGAGGTGCAGCCTAGTGAGGGGCAGTCTAGCGAGGGGCAGCCTAGCGAGGGGCAGTCTAGCGAATGGCAGCCTAGCGAGGGGTAGTATAGCGAGGGGCAGTCTATCCAGGGGCAGTCTAGCGAGGGGCAGCCTAACGAGGGGCAGCCTAGCGAGGGGCAGCCTAGCGAGGGGCAGTCTAGCGAGGAGCAGCCTAGCGAGGGGCAGTCTAGCGAGGGACAGTCTAGTGAGGGGCAGTCTAGCGAGGGGCAGTCTAGCGAGGGGCAGTCTAGCGAGGGGCAGTCTAGCGAGGGGCAGTCTAGCGAGGGGCAGTCTAGCGAGGGGCAGTCTAGCGAGGAGCAGCCTAGTTAGGTGCAGACTAGAGTGGGGCAGTCTAGCGAGGGGCAGTCTAGTGAGGGGCAGTCTAGCGATGGGCAGCCTAGCGAGGGGCAGTCTAGAGAGGGACAGTCTAGCGAGGGGAAATCTAGCGAGGTGCAGTCTAGCGAGTGGCAGTCTAGCGAGGAGCAGTCTAGCGAGGGGCAGCCAATCGAAGGGCAGTCTAGCGAGGGGCAGTCTTTCGAGGTGCAGTCTAATGAGGGGCAGACTAGCGGGGCAGTCTAGCTAGTTTCAGTATTTTGAGGGGCAGTCTAGGAAGGGGCAGTCTAGCGAGGATCAGTCTAGCGAGGGGCAGTCTAATGAAGGGCAGTCTAGCGAGGGGCAGTCTAGTGAGGGGCAGTCTAGCGAGGGGCAGTCTAGCGAGGGGCAGTCTAGCGAGGGGCAGTCTAGTGAGGGGCAGTCTAGCGAGAGGCAGTCTAGCGAAGGGAAGACTAGCGAGGGACAGCCTAGCGAGGGGCAGTCTAGCGAGGGGCAGTCTAGCGAGAGGCAGTCTAGCGAGGGGCAGCCTAGCGAGGGGCAGTCTAGCGAGGGGCAGTCTAGCGAGGGGCAGTCTAGCGAGGGGCAGTCTAGCGAGGGGCAGTCTAGTGAGGGGCAGTCTAGCGAGGGGCAGTCTAGCGAGGGGCAGTCTAGCGAGGGGCAGTCTAGCGAGGGGCAGTCTAACGAGGGGCAGTCGAGTATGGGGCACTCTAGCGAGGGGCAGTCTAGCGAGGGGCAGTCTAGCGAGGGGTAGTCTAGCGAGGGGCAGTCTAGCGAGGGGCAGTCTAGCGAGGGGCAGTCTAGCGAGGGGCAGTCTAGCGAGGGGCAGTCTAGCGAGGGGCAGTCTAGCGAGGGGCAGTCTAGCGAGGGGCAGTCTAGTGAGGGGCAGTCTAGGGGCAATCGAGGGGCAGTCTATCGAGGGGCAGTCTAGTGTGTTGCAGTCTAGCGATGGGCAGCCTAGCGAGGGGTAGTCTAGCGAGGGGCCGCCTAGCGAAGGGCAACCTAGCGAGGGGCAGCCTAGCGAGTGGCAGTCTAGCGAGGGGCAGTCATGCGAGAGGCAGCCTAGCCAGGGGCAGCCTGGCGATGGGCAGTCTATCGAGGGGCAGTCTAGCAAGGGGCAGTCTAGCGAGGGGCAGTCTTGCGAGGGGCAGCCAAGCGAGGGGCAGTCTAGAAAGGGGCAGTCTATCGAGGGGCCGTCTAGTGATGAGCAGTCTAGCGAGTTGCAGTCTTGCGAGGGGCAGTCTAGCGAGGGGCAGCCTAGCGAGGGGCAGTCTAGCGATGGGCAGTCTAGCGAGGGGCAGTCTAGCGAGGGGCAGTCTAGCGAGGGGCAGTCTAGCGAGGGGCAGTCTAGCGAGGGGCAGTCTAGCGAGGGGCAGTCTAGCGAGGGGCAGTCTAGCGAGGGGCAGTCTAGCGAGGGGCAGTCTAGCGAGGGGCAGTCTAGCGAGGGGCAGTCTAGCGAGGGGCAGTCTAGCGAGGGGCAGTCTATCGAGGGGCAGTCTAGCGAGGGGCAGTCTAGCGAGGGGCAGTCTAGCGAGGGGCAGTCTAGCGAGGGGCAGTCTAGCGAGGGGCAGTCTAGCGAGGGGCAGTCTAGCGAGGGGCAGTCTAGCGAGGGGCAGTCAAGCTTGGGGCAGTCTAGCGAGAGGCAGTCTATCGAGGGGCAGTCTAGTGAAGGGCAGTGTAGCGAGGAGCAGTCTAGCGGGGGGCAGTTTAGAGAGGGGCAGTCTAGCGAGGATCAGTCTAGCGATGTGCAGTCTAGTGAGGGGCCGTCTAGTGAGGAGCAGTCTAGCAAGATGCAGTCTAGCAAGGGGGCGAGGGGCAGTCTAGCTAGTGGAAGTCTTGCGACGGGCAGTCTCGCGAGGGGCAGTCTAGCTAGGAGCAGTCTAGCGAGGGGCAGTCTAGCGAGCCGCAGCATAGGTAGGGGCAGTCTAGTGAGGGGCAGCCTTGTGAAGGGCAGCCTAGCAAGGGGCAGCCTAGCGAGGGGCAGTCTAGTGAAGGGCAGTCTAGCGAGGCGGAGTCTAGCGAGGGGCAGTCTATCGAGGGGCAGTCTAGCGAGTGGCAGTCTAGCGAGGGGCAGTCTAGCGAGGGGCAGTCTAGTGAGGGGCAGTCTAGCGAGGGGCAGTCTAGCGAGGGGCAGTCTTGCGAGGGGCAGTCTAGCAAGGGGCAGTCTAGCGAGGGGCAGTCTAGCGAGGGGCAGTCTTGAGAGGGGCAGTGTAGCGAGGGGCAGTCTTGCGAGGGGCAGTCTAGCGAGGGGCAGTCTAGCGAGGGGCAGTCTAGCGAGGGGCAGTCTAGCGAGGGGCAGTCTAGCGAGGGGCAGTCTAGCGAGGGGCAGTCTATCGAGGGGCAGTCTAGCGAGGGGCAGCCTAGCGAGGGGCAGTCTATCGAGGGGCAGTCTAGCGAGGGGCAGTCTAGCGAGGGGCAGTCTAGCGAGGGGCAGTCTAGCGAGGGGCAGTCTAGCGAGGGGCAGCCTAGCGAGGGGCAGTCTAGCGAGGGGCAGCCTAGCGAGGGGCAGTCTAGCGAGGGGCAGTCTAGCGAGGGGCAGTCTAGCGAGGGGCAGTCTAGCGAGGGGCAGTCTAGCGAGGGGCAGTCTAGCGAGGGGCAGTCTAGCGAGGGCAGTCTAGCGAGGGGCAGTCTAGCGAGGGGCAGTCTAGCGAGGGGCAGTCTAGCGAGGGGCAGTCTAGCGAGGGGCAGCCTAGCTAGGGGCAGTCTAGTGACAGGCAGTCTAGCGAGGGGCAGTCTAGTGAGGGGCAGACTAGCGAGGGGCAGTCTAGCGGGGGGCAGTCTAGCGAGGGGCAGTCTAACGAGGGGCACTCTAGCGAGAGGCAGTCTAGCGAGGGGCAGTCTAGCGAGGGGCAGTCTAGCGAGGGGCAGTCTAGCGAGGGGCAGTCTAGTGAGGGGCAGTCTAGTGAGGGGCAGTCTAGTGAGGGGCACACTAGCGAGGGGCAGTCTAGCGAGGGGCAGTCTAGCGAGGGGCAGTCTAGCGAGGGGCAGTCTAGCGAGGGGCAGTCTAGCGAGGGGCAGTCTAGCGAGGGGCAGTCTAGCGAGGGGCAGTCTAACGAGGGGCACTCTAGCGAGAGGCAGTCTAGCGAGGGGAAGTCTAGCGAGGGGCAGTCTAGTGAGGGGCAGTCTAGCGAGGGGCAGTCTAGCGATGGGCAGTCTAGCGAGGGCAGTCTAGCGAGGGGCAGTCGTGCGAGGGACAGTGTAGCGAGAGGCAGTCTAGCGAGTGGCAGTCTAGTGAGGGGCAGTCTAGCGAGGGGCAGTCTAGCGAGGGGCAGTCTAGCGAGGGGCAGTCTAGCGAGGGGCAGTCTAGCGAGGGGCAGTCTAGCGAGGGGCAGTCTAGCGAGAGGCAGTCTAGCGAGGGGCAGTCTAGCGAGGGGCAGTCTAGCGAGGGGCAGTCTAGCGAGGGGCAGTCTAGCGAGGGGCAGTCTAGCGAGGGGCAGTCTAGCGAGGGGCAGTCTAGCGAGGGGCAGTCTAGCGAAGGGCAGTCTAGCGAGGGGCAGTCTAGCGAGGGGCAGTCTAGCGAGGGGCAGTCTTGCGAGGGACAGTCTAGCGAGGGGCAGTCTAGCGAGGGGCAGTCTAGCGAGGGGAAGCCTACCGAGGGGCAGTCTAGCGAGGGGCAGTCTAGCGAGGGGCAGTCTAGCGAGGGGCAGCCTAGCGAGGGGCAGTCTAGAGAGGGGCAGTCTAGAGACGGGCAGTCTAGCGAGGGGCAGTCTAGCGAGGGGCAGTCTAGCGAGGGGCAGTCTAGCGAGGGGCAGTCTAGCGAGGGGCAGTCTAGCGAGGGTCAGTCTAGCAAGGGGCAGTCTAGCGAGGGGCAGTCTAGCGAGGGGCAGTCTAGCGAGGGGCAGTCTAGCGAGGGGCAGTCTAGCGAGGAGCAGCCTAGCGAGGGGCAGTCTAGCGAGGGGCAGTCTAGCGAGGGGCAGTATTGGGAGGGGCAGTCTAACGAGGGGCAGTCTAGCTAGGGGCAGTCTAGCGAGGTGCAGCGAAGCTAGGGGCAGTCTAGTGAAGAGCAATCTAGCGAGGGGCAGCCTAGGGAGGGGCAGTCTAGCGAGGGGCAGTCTAGCGAGGGGCAGTCTGGCGAAGGGCAGTCTAGCGAGGGTCACTCTAGAGAGGGGCATTATAGTATGGGGCAGTCTTGCGAGGGGCAGTCTAGCGAGGGGCAGTCTAGCGAGGGGCAGTCTAGCGAGGGGCAGTCTAGCGAAGGGCAGTCTAGCGAGGGGCAGTCTAGCGGGGGGCAGTCTAGCGAGGGGCAGTCTAGCGAGGGGCAGTCTAGCGAGGGGCAGTCTAGCGAGGGGCAGTCTAGCGAGGGGCAGTCTAGCGAGGGGCAGTCTAGCGAGGGGCAGTCTAGCGAGGGGCAGTCTAGCGAGGGGCAGTCTAACGAGGGGCAGTCTAGCAAGGGGCAGTCTAGCGAGTGGCAGTCTAGCGAGAGGCAGTCTAGCGAGGGGTAGTTTAGCGAGGGGCAGCCTAGCGAGGGACAGACTAGCGAGGGTCAGTCTAGCGAATGGCAGCCTAGCGAGGGGCACCCTAGCGAGGGGCAGTCTAGCGAAGGGCAGCCTAGCGATGGGCAGTCTAGCGAGGGGCAGTCTAGCGAGGGGCAGTCTTGCGAGGGGCAGAATAGCGAGGGGCAGTCAATGGAGGGGCAGTCTATTGAGGGGCAGTCTAGTGAGGGACAGTCTAGCGAGGGGCAGTCTAGCGAGGGGCAGTCTAGCGAGGGGCAGTCTAGTGAGGGGCAGTCTAGCGAGGGGCAGTCTAGCGAGGGGCAGTCTAGCGAGGGGCAGCCTAGCGAGGGGCAGTCTAGCGAGGGGCAGCCTAGGGAGGGGCAGTCTAGCGAGGGGCAGTCTAGCGAGGGGCAGTCTAGCGAGGGGCAGTCTAGCGAGGGGCAGTCTAGCGAGGGGCAGTCTAGGAGGGGCAGTCTAGCGAGGGGCAGTCTAGCGAGGGGCAGTCTAGCGAGGGGCAGTCTAGCGAGGGGCAGTCTAGCGAGGGGCAGTCTAGCGAGGGGCAGTCTAGCGAGGGGCAGTCTAGCGAGGGGCAGTCTAGCGAGGGGCAGTCTAGCGAGGGGCAGTCTAGCGAGGGGCAGTCTAGCGAGGGGCAGTCTAGCGAGGGGCAGTCTAGCGAGGGGCAGTCTAGCGAGGGGCAGTCTAGCGAGGGGCAGTCTAGCGAGGGGCAGTCTAGCGAGGGGCAGTCTAGCGAGGGGCAGTCTAGCGAGGGGCAGTCTAGCGAGGGGCAGTCTAGCGAGGGGCAGTCTAGCGAGGGGCAGTCTAGCGAGGGGCAGTCTAGCGAGGGGCAGTCTAGCGAGGGGCAGTCTAGCGAGGGGCAGTCTAGCGAGGGGCAGTCTAGCGAGGGGCAGTCTAGCGAGGGGCAGTCTAGCGAGGGGCAGTCTAGCGAGGGGCAGTCTAGCGAGGGGCAGTCTAGCGAGGGGCAGTCTAGCGAGGGGCAGTCTAGCGAGAGGCAGTCTAGCGAGGGGCAGTCTAGCGAGGGGCAGTCTAGCGAGGGGCAGTCTAGCGAGGGGCAGTCTAGCGAGGGGCAGTCTAGCGAGGGGCAGTCTAGCGAGGGGCAGTCTAGCGAGGGGCAGTCTAGCGAGGATCAGTCTATCGAGGTGCAGTCTAGTTAGGGCAGTCTAGTGAGGTGCAGTCTAGGGAGAGGCAGTCTAGTGAGGGGCAGTCTAGCGAGGGGCAGTCTAGTGAGAGGCAGTCTAGCGAGGGGCAGTCTAGCGAGGAGCAGTCTAGCGAGGAGCAGTCTAGCGAGGGGCAGTCTAGCGAGGGGCAGTCTAGCGAGGGGCAGTCTAGCGAGGGGCAGTCTATCGAGGGGCAGTCTAATGAGGGGCAGTCTAGCAAGGGGCAGTCTAGCGAGTGGCAGTCTAGCGATGGGCAATCTAGCGAGGGGCAGTCTAGCGAGGGGCAGTCTAATTAGGGGCAGTCTAGCAAGGGGCAGTCTAGCGAGGGGCAGTCTAGCGAGGGGCAGTCTAGCGAGGGGCAGTCTAGCGAGGGGCAGCCTAGCGAGGGGCAGTCTAGCGAAGGGCAGTCTAGTGAGGGGCAGTCTAGCGAGGGGCTGTCTAGGGAGGCACAGTCTAACGAGGGGCAGTCTAGCGAGGGCAGTCTAGCGAGGGGCAGTCTAGCGAGGCAGGTAGTCTAGCGAGGGGCAGTCTAGCGAGGGGCAGTCTAGCGAGGGGCAGTCTAGCGAGAGGCAGTCTAGCGAGGGGCAGTCTAGCGAGGGGCAGTCTAGCGAGGGGCAGTCTAGCGAGAGGCAGTCTAGCGAGGGGCAGTCTTGCGAGGGACAGTCTAGCGAGGGGCAGATATCCGAGAGGCAGACTAGCGAGGGGCAGTCTAGCGAGGGGCAGTCTAGCGAGGGGCATTCTAGCGAGTGCCAGTCTAGTGAGGGGCAGTCTATCTAGGTGCAGTCTAGCGTGAGGCAGTCTAGCAAGGGGCAGTCTAGCGTGTGGCAGTCTAGCGAGGGGCAGCATAGTGAGCGGCTGCATAGCGAGGGGCAGTCTAGCGTGGGGCAGTCTAGCGAGGGGCAGTCTAGCGAGGGGCAGTCTAGCGAGGGGCAGCCTAGCGAGGGGCAGTCTAGCGAGGGGCAGTCTAGCGAGGGGCAGTCTAGCGAGGGGCAGTCTAGCGAGGGGCAGTCTAGCGAGGGGCAGTCTAGCGAGGGGCAGTCTAGCGAGGGGCAGTCTAGCGAAGGGCAGTCTAGCGAGGGACAGTCTAGCGAGGGGCAGTCTAGCGAGGGGAAGTCTAGCTAGGGGCAATCTAATGAGGGGCACTCTAGAGAGGGGCAGTCTAGCGAGGGGCAGTCTCGCGAGGGGCAATCTAGCGGGGGCAGTCTAGCGAGGGGCAGTCTAGCGAGGGGCAGTCTAGCGAGGGGCAGTCTAGCGAGGGGCAGTCTAGCGAGGGGCAGTCTAGCGAGGGGCAGTCTAGCGAGGGGCAGTCTAGCGAGGGGCAGTCTAGCGAGGGGCAGTCTAGCGAGGGGCAGTCTAGCGAGGGGCAGTCTAGCGAGGGGCAGTCTAGCGAGGGGCAGTCTAGCGAGGGGCAGTCTAGCGAGGGGCAGTCTAGCGAGGGGCAGTCTAGCGAGGGGCAGTCTAGCGAGGGGCAGTCTAGCGAGGGGCAGTCTAGCGAGGGGCAGTCTAGCGAGGGGCAGTCTAGCGAGGGGCAGTCTAGCGAGGGGCAGTCTAGCGAGGGGCAGTCTAACGAGGGGCAGTCTAGCGAGTTGCAGTCTTGCGAGGGGCAGTCTAGCGAGGGGCAGTCTAGCGAGAGGCAGTCTAGCGAGGGGCAGTCTAGCGAGGGGCAGTATAGCGAGGGGCAGTCTAGCGAGGGGCAGTCTAGCGAGGTTCAGTCTTGCGAGGGACAGTCTAGCGAGGGGCAGTCTAGCGAGGGGCAGTCTAGCTAGGGGCAGTCTACCGAGGGGCAGTCTAGCGAGGGGCAGTCTAGCGAGGGGCAGTCTAGCGAGGGGCAGTCTAGCGAGGGGCAGTCTAGCGAGGGGCAGTCTAGCGAGGGGCAGTCTAGAGAGGGGCAGTCTAGCGAGGGGCAGTCTAGCGAGGGGCAGTCTAGCGAGGGGCAGTCTAGCGAGGGGCAGTCTAGCGAGGGGCAGTCTAGCGAGGGGCAGTCTAGCGAGGGGCAGTCTAGCGAGGGGCAGTCTAGCGAGGGGCAGTCTAGCGAGGGGCAGTCTAGCGAGGGGCAGTCTAGCGAGGGGCAGCCTAGCGAGGGGCAGTCTAGCGAGGGGCAGTCTAGCGAGGGGCAGTCTAGCGAGGGGCAGTCTAGCGAGGGGCAGTCTAGCGAGGGGCAGTCTAGCGAGGGGCAGTCTAGCGAGGGGCAGTCTAGCGAGGGGCAGTCTAGCGAGGGGCAGTCTAGCGAGGGGCAGTCTAGCGAGGGGCAGTCTAGCGAGGGGCAGTCTAGCGAGGGGCAGTCTAGCGAGGGGCAGACTAGCGAGGGGCAGTCTAGCGAGGGGCAGTCTAGTGAAGGGCAGTCTAGCGAGGCGGAGTCTAGCGAGGGGCAGTCTACCGATGGGGGGTCTAGCGAGTGGCAGTCTAGCGAGGGGCAGTATAGCGAGGGGCAGTCTTGCGAGGATCAGTCTATCGAGGTGCAGTCTAGTGAGGGGCAGTCTATGGAGAGGCAGTCTAGTGAGGGGCATTCTAACGAGGGGCAGTCTAGCGAGGGGCAGTCTAGCGAGAGGCAGTCTAGCAAGGGGCAGTATAGCGAGGGGCAGTCTAGCTAGGGGTGGTCTAGCGAGGGGCAGTCTAGCGAGGTTCAGTCTTGCGAGGGACAGTCTAGCGAGGGGCAGTCTAGCGAGGGGCAGTCCAGCGATTGGCAGTCTAACGAGGGGCAGTCCAGCGAGGGGCAGTCTAGCGAGGGGCAGTCTAGCGAGGGGCAGTCTAGCGAGGGGCAGTCTAGCGAGGGGCAGTCTAGCGAGGGGCCGTCTAGCGAGGGGCAGTCTAGCGAGGGGCAGTCTAGCGAGGGGCAGTCTAGCGAGGGGCAGTCTAGCGAGGGGCAGTCTAGCGAGGGGCAGTCTAGCGAGGGGCAGTCTAGCGAGGGGCAGTCTAGTGAGGGGCAGTCTAGCGAGACGCAGTCTAGCGAGGGGCAGCCTAGCGAGGGGCAGTCTAGCGAGGGGCAGTCCAGCGAGGGGCAGTCTAGCGAGGGGCAGTCTAGAGAGGGGCAGTCTAGCGAGGGGCAAACTAGCGATGGGCAGACTAGCGAGGGGCAGTCTAGCTAGTGGCAATCTAGCAATGGGCAGTCTAGCGAGGGGCAGTCTAGCGAGGGGCAGTCTAGCGAGGTTCAGTCTAGCGAGGGGCAGTCTAGCGAGGAGCAGTCTAGCGAGGGGCAGAGGGCAGTCTTTCGACTGACGGTGTGGCGAGGCACTAGTGAGGGGCAGTCTGGCGAGGGCGGTCTATCGAGGCGCAGTCTGCGGGGACAGTCTGGCGAGAGGCAGTCTGGCGAAGAGGCAGTCAGCAAAGGGCAGTATGGCGAGGCAGTATAGCGGGGGCGGTATGGCGAGGGCAGTATGGCGAGGCGGTATGGCGAGGGCAGTCTGGCGAGAGCAGTCCTGGCGAGGGGCTGTCTGGTGAGCTGCAGTCAGCGACGAGCGGTCTAGCGAGGGGGCGGCGCGAGGCAGTCTGGCGAGGGGCGGTCTGGCGAGGGCGGTTTGGCGGGGCGGTCTGGCGAGGGCGGTCTGGCGGAGGCGGTCTAGGCAGGGCAGCCCTGAGGCAGTCTTGCGAGGCAGTCTAGCGAGAGGCAGTCTAGCGAAAGGCAGTCTAGTGAGGGGCAGTCTAGCGAGAGGCAGTCTAGCGAGAGGCAGTCTAGCGAGAGGCAGTCTAGCGAGGGGCAGTCTAGTGAGGGACAGTCTAGCGAAAACCAGTCTAGCGAGGGGCAGTCTTGCGAGGGGTAGTCTAGCGAGGGGCTGTCTAGCAAGGGGCAGTCTACTGAGAGGCAGACTAGCGAGAGGCAGTCTAGCGATGGGCAGTCTAGTGAGGGGCAGTCAAAGT
>NW_027198226.1:0-30000 GCF_038502225.1 Cherax quadricarinatus
GGACTCAAGTCCGGCCTGCCGGTTTCCCTGAACCCCTTCATAAATGTTACTTTGCTCACACTCCAACAGCACCTCAAGCATTAAAAACCATTTGTCTCCATCCACTCCTATCAAACACGCTTACGCATGCCTGCTGAAAGTCCAAGCCCCTCGCACACAAAACCTCCTTTACCCCCTCCCTCCAACCTTTCCTAGGCCGACCCCCACCCCGCCTTCCTTCCACTACAGACTGATACACTCTTGAAGTCATTCCGTTTCTCTCCATTCTCTCTACATGTCCGAACCACCTCAAGAACCCTTCCTCAGCCCTCTGGACAACAGTTTTGGTAATCCCGCACCTCCTCCTAACTTCCAAACTACGAATTCTCTGCATTATATTCACACCACACATTGCCCTCAGACATGACATCTCCACTGCCTCCAGCCTTCTCCTCGCTGCAACATTCATCACCCATGCTTCACACCCATATAAGAGCGTTGGTAAAACTATACTCTCATACATTCCCCTCTTTGCCTCCAAGGACAAAGTTCTTTGTCTCCACAGACTCCTAAGTGCTCCACTCACCCTTTTCCCCTCATCAATTCTATGATTCACCTCATCTTTCATAGACCCATCCGCTGACACGTCCACTCCCAAATATCTGAATACATTCACCTCCTCCATACTCTCTCCTTCCAATCTGATATCCAATCTTTCATCACCTAATCTTTTTGTTATCCTCATAACCTTTCTCTTTTCTTTATTTACTTTTAATTTTCTTCTTTTGCGTACCCTACCAAATTCATCCACCAATCTCTGCAACTTCTCTTCAGAATCTCCCAAGAGCACAGTGTCATCAGCAAAGAGCAACTGTGATAGCTCCTACTTTATGTGTGATTCTTTATCTTTTAACTCCACGCCTCTTGTCAAGACCCTCGCATTTACTTCTCTTACAACCCCATCTATAAATATATTAAACAACCACGGTGACATCACACATCCTTGTCTAAGGCCTACTTTTACTGGGAAATAATTTCCCCCTTTCCTACATACTCTAACTTGAGCCTCACTATCCTCGTAAAAACTCTTCACTGCTTTCAGTAACCTACCTCCTACACCATACACCTGCAACATCTGCCACATTGCACCCCTATCCACCCTGTCATACACCTTTTCCAAATCCATCAATGCCACAAAGATCTCTTTAGCCTTATCTAAATACTGTTCACTAATATGTTTCACTGTAAACACCTGGTCCACACACCCCCTACCTTTCCTAAAGCCTCCTTGTTCATCTGCTATCCTATTCTCCGTCTTACTGTTTCTTAATTCTTTCAATAATAACTCTACCATACACTTTACCAGGTATACTCAACAGACTTATTTTTTTTTTTTTTTTTGCACTCTCTTTTTTCCCCTTTGCCTTTATACAAAGGAACTATGCATGCTCTCTGCCAATCCCTAGGTACCTTACCCTCTTCCATACATTTATTAAATAATTGCACCAACCACTCCAAAACTATATCCTCACATGCTTTTAACATTTCTGTCTTTATCCCATCAATCCCGGCTGTCTTACCCCCTTTCATTTTACCTACTGCCTCACGAACTTCTCCCACACTCACAACTGGCTCTTCCTCACTCCTACAAGATGTTATTCCTCCTTGCCCTAAATCACAGCTTCCCTATCTTCATCAACATTCAACAATTCCTCAAAATATTCCCTCCATCTTCCCAATAATAATAATAATAATAATAATAATAATAATAATAATAATAATAATAATAATAATAATAATAATAATAATAATAATAATAATAATAATAATAATAATAATAATGTTAATTACTACAAGAACATGATATAACTATTACAGAACTAACATCACTGACATACTATAGACAACGTCCAAAGTTATGCAGAACATTAAAGTGACTTAGATTAATCATGTCCCCCAGGATGCCACTCTCAACAGTCAACTAACACCTAAGTACCTACTTACACCTAGGTGAACAGGTGCAACAAGTGTAATGTGACTAACTCCCAGGTACCTACATGCAACTAGGTGAACAGGTGCAGCAGGTGAAAGGTGACTAACACCCAGGCACCTACTTACCGCTAGGTGCAGCAGGTGTAATGAAACAAACCCTAAATTTCAGTGCAGATACTTCTTATGACCAGAACTTTGGTAAGATGGGTAAGGAAGAAGGATGGGTAAGGAAGAAGGATGGGTAAGGAAGAAGGATGGGTAAGGAAGAAGGATGGGTAAGGAAGAAGGATGGGTAAGGAAGAAGGATGGGTAAGGAAGAAGGATGGGTAAGGAAGAAGGATGGGTAAGGAAGAAGGATGGGTAAGGTAGAAGGATGGGTAAGGAAGAAGGATGGGTAAGGAAGAAGGATGGGTAAGGAAGAAGGATGGGTAAGGAAGAAGGATGGGTAAGGAAGAAGGATGGGTAAGGAAGAAGGATGGGTAAGGAAGAAGAATGGGTAAGGAAGAAGGATGGGTAAGGAAGAAGGATGGGTAAGGAAGAAGGATGGGTAAGGAAGAAGGATGGGTAAGGAAGAAGGATGGGTAAGGAAGAAGGATGGGTAAGGAAGAAGGATGGGTAAGGAAGAAGGATGGGTAAGGAAGAAGGATGGGTAAGGAAGAAGGAAGGGTAAGGAAGAAGGATGGGTAAGGAAGAAGGATGGGTAAGGAAGAAGGATGGGTGAGGAAGAAGGATGGGTAAGGAAGAAGGATGGGTGAGGAAGAAGGATGGGTAAGGAAGAAGGATGGGTAAGGAAGAAGGATGGGTAAGGAAGAAGGATGGGTGAGGAAGAAGGATGGGTAAGGAAGAAGGATGGGTAAGGAAGAAGGATGGGTAAGGAAGAAGGATGGGTAAGGAAGAAGGATGGGTAAGGAAGAAGGATGGGTAAGGAAGAAGGATGGGTAAGGAAGAAGGATGGGTAAGGAAGAAGGATGGGTAAGGAAGAAGGATGGGTAAGGAAGTAGGATGGGTAAGGAAGAAGGATGGGTAAGGAAGAAGGATGGGTAAGGAAGAAGGATGGGTAAGGAAGAAGGATGGGTAAGGAAGAATGATGGATAAGGAAGAAGGATGGGTAAGGAAGAAGGATGGGTAAGGAAGAAGGATGGGTAAGGAAGAAGGATGGGTAAGGAAGAAGGATGGGTAAGGAAGAAGGATGGGTAAGGAAGAAGGATGGGTAAGGAAGAAGGATGGGTAAGGAAGTAGGATGGGTAAGGAAGAAGGATGGGTAAGGAAGAAGGATGGGTAAGGAAGAAGGATGGGTAAGGAAGAAGGATGGGTAAGGAAGAAGGATGGGTAAGGAAGAAGGATGGGTAAGGAAGAAGGATGGGTAAGGAAGAAGGATGGGTAAGGAAGAAGGATGGGTAAGGAAGAAGGATGGGTAAGGAAGAAGGATGGGTGAGGAAGAAGGATGGGTAAGGAAGAAGGATGGGTAAGGAAGAAGGATGGGTAAGGAAGAAGGATGGGTAAGGAAGAAGGATGGGTAAGGAAGAAGGATGGGTAAGGAAGAAGGATGGGTAAGGAAGAAGGATGGGTAAGGAAGAAGGATGGGTAAGGAAGAAGGATGGGTAAGGAAGAAGGATGGGTAAGGAAGAAGGATGGGTAAGGAAGAAGGATGGGTAAGGAAGAAGGATGGGTAAGGAAGAAGGATGGGTAAGGAAGAAGGATGGGTAAGGAAGAAGGATGGGTAAGGAAGAAGGATGGGTAAGGAAGAAGGATGGGTAAGGAAGAAGGATGGGTAAGGAAGAAGGATGGGTAAGGAAGAAGGATGGGTAAGGAAGAAGGATGGGTAAGGAAGAAGGATGGGTAAGGAAGAAGGATGGGTAAGGAAGAAGGATGGGTAAGGAAGAAGGATGGGTAAGGAAGAAGGATGGGTAAGGAAGAAGGATGGGTAAGGAAGAAGGATGGGTAAGGAAGAAGGATGGGTAAGGAAGAAGGATGGGTAAGGAAGAAGGATGGGTAAGGAAGAAGGATGGGTAAGGAAGAAGGATGGGTAAGGAAGAAGGATGGGTAAGGAAGAAGGATGGGTAAGGAAGAAGGATGGGTAAGGAAGAAGGATGGGTAAGGAAGAAGGATGGGTAAGGAAGAAGGATGGGTAAGGAAGAAGGATGGGTAAGGAAGAAGGATGGGTAAGGAAGAAGGATGGGTAAGGAAGAAGGATGGGTAAGGAAGAAGGATGGGTAAGGAAGAAGGATGGGTAAGGAAGAAGGATGGGTAAGGAAGAAGGATGGGTAAGGAAGAAGGATGGGTAAGGAAGAAGGATGGGTAAGGAAGAAGGATGGGTAAGGAAGAAGGATGGGTAAGGAAGAAGGATGGGTAAGGAAGAAGGATGGGTAAGGAAGAAGGATGGGTAAGGAAGAAGGATGGGTAAGGAAGAAGGATGGGTAAGGAAGAAGGATGGGTAAGGAAGAAGGATGGGTAAGGAAGAAGGATGGGTAAGGAAGAAGGATGGGTAAGGAAGAAGGATGGGTAAGGAAGAAGGATGGGTAAGGAAGAAGGATGGGTAAGGAAGAAGGATGGGTAAGGAAGAAGGATGGGTAAGGAAGAAGGATGGGTAAGGAAGAAGGATGGGTAAGGAAGAAGGATGGGTAAGGAAGAAGGATGGGTAAGGAAGAAGGATGGGTAAGGAAGAAGGATGGGTAAGGAAGAAGGATGGGTAAGGAAGAAGGATGGGTAAGGAAGAAGGATGGGTAAGGAAGAAGGATGGGTAAGGAAGAAGGATGGGTAAGGAAGAAGGATGGGTAAGGAAGAAGGATGGGTAAGGAAGAAGGATGGGTAAGGAAGAAGGATGGGTAAGGAAGAAGGATGGGTAAGGAAGAAGGATGGGTAAGGAAGAAGGATGGGTAAGGAAGAAGGATGGGTAAGGAAGAAGGATGGGTAAGGAAGAAGGATGGGTAAGGAAGAAGGATGGGTAAGGAAGAAGGATGGGTAAGGAAGAAGGATGGGTAAGGAAGAAGGATGGGTAAGGAAGAAGGATGGGTAAGGAAGAAGGATGGGTAAGGAAGAAGGATGGGTAAGGAAGAAGGATGGGTAAGGAAGAAGGATGGGTAAGGAAGAAGGATGGGTAAGGAAGAAGGATGGGTAAGGAAGAAGGATGGGTAAGGAAGAAGGATGGGTAAGGAAGAAGGATGGGTAAGGAAGAAGGATGGGTAAGGAAGAAGGATGGGTAAGGAAGAAGGATGGGTAAGGAAGAAGGATGGGTAAGGAAGAAGGATGGGTAAGGAAGAAGGATGGGTAAGGAAGAAGGATGGGTAAGGAAGAAGGATGGGTAAGGAAGAAGGATGGGTAAGGAAGAAGGATGGGTAAGGAAGAAGGATGGGTGAGGAAGAAGGATGGGTAAGGAAGAAGGATGGGTAAGGAAGTAGGATGGGTAAGGAAGAAGGATGGGTAAGGAAGAAGGATGGGTAAGGAAGAAGGATGGGTAAGGAAGAAGGATGGGTAAGGAAGAAGGATGGGTAAGGAAGAAGGATGGGTAAGGAAGTAGGATGGGTAAGGAAGAAGGATGGGTAAGGAAGAAGGATGGGTAAGGAAGAAGAATGGGTAAGGAAGAAGGATGGGTAAGGAAGAAGGATGGGTAAGGAAGAAGGATGGGTAAGGAAGAAGGATGGGTAAGGAAGAAGGATGGGTAAGGAAGAAGGATGGGTAAGGAAGAAGGATGGGTAAGGAAGAAGGATGGGTAAGGAAGAAGGATGGGTAAGTAAGTTGGATGGGTAAGGAAGAAGGATGGGTAAGGAAGAAGGATGGGTAAGGAAGAAGGATGGGTAAGGAAGAAGGATGGGTAAGGAAGTAGGATGGGTAAGGAAGAAGGATGGGTAAGGAAGAAGGATGGGTAAGGAAGAAGGATGGGTAAGGAAGAAGGATGGGTAAGGAAGAAGGATGGGTAAGGAAGAAGGATGGGTGAGGAAGAAGGATGGGTAAGGAAGAAGGATGGGTGAGGAAGAAGGATGGGTAAGGAAGAAGGATGGGTAAGGAAGAAGGATGGGTAAGGAAGAAGGATGGGTAAGGAAGAAGGATGGGTAAGGAAGAAGGATGGGTAAGGAAGAAGGATGGGTAAGGAAGAAGGATGGGTAAGGAAGAAGGATGGGTAAGGAAGAAGGATGGGTAAGGAAGAAGGATGGGTAAGGAAGAAGGATGGGTAAGGAAGAAGGATGGGTAAGGAAGAAGGATGGGTAAGGAAGAAGGATGGGTAAGGAAGTAAGTGTATGTGGAATAATATAATATTCTTGAAGGGGTATAATACTAACCATCAGAGTCACATAGATATAACAGATATATAAGTACATGTCTCTGAATTGGTAGTATATATACAAGTTGCAATTTTTTTTTTTTTTTTTTGCGATTGCACAACGGATATTTAAACGACAATGAAGGCAATAATTTTCTGGGCAGTTCATAAAGAATTACTTGACACATTAGCTTCTTACAAGGTGGTGTCCCGCCATAGTAAATGTAGCATAATTTTATCAGTAGAATATTATACAAGATGTCTCCCTAATTGGGGGCGATGATTTTCTCTGGTGTTACCCAATCATCTTCTTCTGCAGGGAGGTTGCTCAAGATCATTGGTCGATGGTAATTGTCTTTATGGATAAAACGACGGACCCTCTGTGGGAGAGTCATTCCTCGAGTCCTGTGAGGAGGAGTATTGATGATATAATCAGTGGTATTTTCAGCTTGTAGAGGATGTTCTCTATCTGGTATGTAGAGTTCTTGCATTGTATAGAGTTGTTTCTTCTTCAGGGTGTCAAGGTGTACATTTAAGGCAGTAATATCTTGTTGTACATGTAAATCCGCCAGTGCAGATACTTTGGTTCCAGGACTAAGTGCAGTGACCAAGGTTCCAGGACTAAGTGCAGTGACCAAGGTTCCAGGACTAAGTGGAGTGACCAAGGTTCCACAACTAAGTTGAGTGACCAAGGTTCCAGGACTAAGTGGAGTGACTAAGGTTCCAGGAATAAGTGGAGTGACCAAGGTTCCAGGACTAAGTGGAGTGACCAAGGATCCTGGACTAAGTGGAGTGACCAAGGTTCCACAACTAAGTGGAGTGACCAAGGTTCCAGAATTAAGTGGAGTAACCAAGGTTCCAAGACTAAATGGAGTGACCAAGGTTCCACGACTAAGTGGAGTGACCAAGGTTCCAGGACTAAGTGGGGTGACCAAGGTCCCAGGACTAAGTGGAATGATCAAGGTTTCAGGACTAAGTTTAATGACAAAGGTGCCAGGACTAAGTGGAGTGACCAAGGTTCCAGGACGAAGTGGAGTAACCAAGGTTCCAGTACTAAGTGGAGAGATCAAGGTTCCAGAACTAACTGGAGTGACCAACGTTTCAGGAATAAGTGGAGTGACCAAAGTTCCAGGACTAAGTGAAGTGACCAAGGTTCCAGGACTAAGTGGAGTGACCAAGGTTCAAGAACTAAGTTGAGTGACCAAGGTTCCAGGACTAAGTGGAGTGACAAAGGTTCCAGGAATAAGTGGAGTGACAAAGGTTCCAGGACTAAGTGAACTGACCAAGGTTCCAGGACTAAGTGGAGTTACCAAGGATCCTGGGCTAAGTGGAGTGACCAAGGTTCCAGGACTAAGTGGAGTGACCAAAGTTCCAGGACTAAGTGGAGTGACCATGGTTCCAGGACTAAGTGGAGTTACCAAGGTTCCAGGACTAAGTGGAGTGACCAAGGTTCCAGGAATAAGTGGAGTGACCAAGGTTCCAGGAATAAGTGGAGTGACCAAGGTTCCAGAACTAAGTTGAATGGCCAAGGTTCCAGGACTAAGTGGAGTGACGAAGGTTCCAGGAATAAGTGGAGTGACCAAGGTTCCAGGACTAAGTGGAGTGACCAAGGTTCCAGGACTAAGTGGAGTGACCAAGGTTCCAGGACTAAGTGGAGTGACCAAGGTTCCAGTACTAAGTGGAGTGGCCAAGGGTCCTGGACTAAGTGGACTGACCAAGGTTCCAGGACTAAGTGGAGTGACCAAGGTTCCAGGACTAAGTGGAGTGATCAAGGTTCCAAAACTAAGTGGAGTGACCAAAGTTCCAGGACTTAGTGGAGTGACCAAGGTTCCAGGACTAAGTGGAGTGACCAAGGTTTCATAACTAAGTGGAGTTACCAAGGTTCCAGGATTAAGTGGAGTGACCAAGGTTCCAGGACTAAGTGGAGAAACCAAGGCTCCAGGACAAAGTGGAGTGATCAAGATGCCAGGACTAAGTTGAATGACCAAGATTCCAGGGCTAAGTGGAGTGACTAAGGTTCCAGGACAAGTGGAGTGACCAACACGCCAGGACTAAATGAAGTGACAAAGATTCCAGGACAAAGTGGAGTGACCAAGGTTCCAAGACTAAGTGGAGTGACCAAGGTTCCAGGACTAAGTTGATTGACCAAGGTTCCAGAACTAATTGGAGTGACCAAGGTTCCAGGACTAAGTGGAGTGACCATGGTTCCAGGACTAAGTGGTGCGGTCAAGGTTCCAGGATTAAGTTTAGTGACCAAGGTGCCAGGACTAAGTGGAGTAACCAAGGTTCCAGGACTAATTGGAGCGACCATGGTTCCATGACCAAGTGGAGTGACCAAGGTTCCAGGACTAAGTGGAGTGCAAGGTTCCAGGAATAAGTGGAGTGACCAAGGTTCCAGGATTAAGTGGAGTAACCAAGGTTCAAAGACTAAGTGGAGTGACCAACGTTTCAGGAATAAGTGGAGTGACCAAGGTTCCAGGACTAAGTGGAGTTTACCTGGAGTTTAACTGGAGGGAGTTCCGGGGGTCAACGCCCCCGCGGCTCGGTCTGTGACCAGGCCTCCTGGTGTGTGACCAAGGTTCCTGGAATAATTGGAGTGACCAAGGTTCCAGGACTAAGTTGAGTGGCCGAGGTTCCAGGACTGAGTGGAGTGACTAAGATTCCAGGACTAAGTGGAGTGTCCAAGGTTCCAGGGCTAAGTTTAGTGCCCAAGGTTCCAAGACTAAGTGGAGTGACCAAGGTTCCAGGATTAACTGGAGTGACCAAGGTTCCAGGACTAAGTGGAGAGACAAAGATGCCAGGACTAAGTTGAGAGACCAAGATTCCAGGACTAAGTGGAGTGACCAAGGTTCCAGGACAAGTGGAGTGACCAACATGCCAGGACTATGCGAGTGACCAAGATTCCAGGACAAAGTGGAGTGACCAATGTTCCAGGACTAAGTGGAATGACCAAGGTTCCAAGACTAAGTGGAGTGACCAAGGTTCGAGGACTAATTGGAGTTTACCTGCAGTGAGTTTCGTTGAGCAAAGCCCCCAGGACTAAGTGGAGTGACCAAGGTTCCAGTACTAAGTGGAGAGATCAAAGTTCCAGGAGTAAGTGGAGTGACCAAGGTTCCAAGACTAAGTGGAGTAACCAAGGTTCCAGGACTAAGTGGAATGACCAAGGTTCCAAGACTAAGTGGAGTGACCAAGGTTCGAGGACTAATTGGAGTTTACCTGCAGAGGGTTTCGGGGGTCAAAGCCCCCAGGACTAAGTGGAGTGACCAAGGTTCCAGGACTAAGTGGAGTGACCGAGGTTCCATAACTAAGTGGAGTTACGAAGGTTCCAGGATTAAGTGGAGTGACCAAGGTTCCAGGACTAAATGGAGAGACCAAGGCTCCACCACAAAGTGGAGTGATCAAGATGCCAGGACTAAGTTGAAAGACCAAGATTCCAGGACTAATTGGAGTGACCAAGGTTCCAGGACAAGTGGAGTGACCAACATGCCAGGACTAAGTGGAGTGACCAAGATTCCAGGAAAAAGTGGAGTGACCAAGGTTCCAAGACTAAGTAGATTGACCAAGGTTCCAGAACTAAGTGGAGTGACCAAGGTTCCAGGACTAAGTGGAGAGACCAAGGCTCCACCACAAAGTGGAGTGATCAAGATGCCAGGACTAAGTTGAAAGACCAAGATTCCAGGACTAAGTGGAGTGACCAAGATTCCAGGAAAAAGTGAAGTGACCAAGGTTCCAAGACTAAGTAGATTGACCAAGGTTCCAGAGTGGAGTGACCAAGGTTCCAGGACTAAGTTCGGTGACCAAGGCTCCAGGACTAAGTGGAGTGATCAAGGTTCCAGGACTAAGTTTAGTGACCAAGGTGCCAGGACTAAGTGGAGTGACCAAGGTTCGAGGACTAAGTAGAGTTTACATGCAGAGGGTTTCGGGGGTCAAAGCCCCCAGGACTAAGTGGAGTGACCAAGGTTCCAGGACTAAGTAGAGTGACCAAGGTTCCAGGACTAAGTGGAGTGACCAAGGTTCCTCGACTAAGTGGAATGACCAAGATTTCCAGGACTAAGTTGAGTGAGCAAGGTTCCATGACTAAGTGGAGTTTACCTTGATAGGGTTTCTGGGGTCAAAGCTCCCGTGACACAGTCTGAGACCAGGTCTCATGGTAGACAAAGATCTGGTCAACCAGGCTGTTACTGCTAGCCGCATGCAAGCATACGTACGAACCACAGCCCTGTTTTTCAGGTACTGACTTTAGGTGCCTGTCCAGTGCCTTCTTGAAGACATCCGGAAATCTATTGGTAATCCCCTTTATGTATGCTGGGATTCAATTGAACAGTCTTGGGCCCCTGACACTTATTGTGTTGTCTCAGTGTACTTGTGGCGCCCCTGCTGTTCATCGGGGGAATGTTGCATCTCCTTCCTAGTCTTTTACTTTCATAGGGAGTGATTTTCGTGTGCAGGTTTTGTACCAATCCCTCCATGACTTTCCAAGTGTATCATGTATCTCTCTCGCCTATATTCGAGGGAATACAGATCAAGGACCTTCAACCGTTCCCAATAGTTTAGGTGCCTTGTCGTATTTATGTGTACTGTCAAAGTACACTCTCCGTATCTGCAATGTCACCAGCCTTGAATGGGGGCTGTTAGTGTACAGCAGTATTCCAGCCTAGATAGCACAAGTGATTTGAAAAGAATCATCAATGGCTTGGCATCCCTAGTTATGAAGGTTCTCATACGATACGATGTCGTTGTCTTTGAAGGCGAGATCCTCTCTCTGCATCACTCCCAGGTACTTCACATTACTTTTCTGCTTTATTGTATGCATAGAATTTGTCGAATATCCTGACACATTTTTAATTTCTTTAATTCAGCGGAGAAGCCATCCTCCAACATACATTCTGGCAAGTTCACGAATGATTACATGTCGGTTGGCTACATCAAAAGCGGATTTAAGGTCAAGGAAGGTAGTGATGAGCTGTCAGTGTGCAGAGTGAGAAAAGTGGTTATGCAATGATGCACACTCGTTACATGCATAAAACCAAACAAATGGGGAGATAGGGGAGTGGGGTGTAAGCAGTTTATGAATGGTGAGAAATACTGGGGAGATAGGGGAGTAGGGAGCAGGTAGTTTATGAATGGTGAGTAATATTGGGGAGATAGGGGAGTGGGGTGCAGGTAGTTTATGAATGGTGAGTAATATTGGGTAGATAGGGAAGTGGAGTGCAGGTAGTTTATGAATAGTAAGTAATATTGGGGAGATAGGGGAGTGGGGTGCAGGTAGTTTATGAATGGTGAGTAATATTGGGTAGATAGGGAAGTGGGGTGCAGGTAGTTTATGAATAGTAAGTAATATTGGGGAGATAGGGGAGTGGGGTGCAGGTAGTTTATGAATGGTGAGTAATATTGGGGAGATAGGGGTGTGGGGTGCAGGTAGTTTAAGAATGGTGAGTAATATTGGGGAGATAGGGGTGTGGTGTGCAGGTAGTTTATGAATGGTGAGTAATATTTGGGAGACTGGGGTGTGGGGTGTAGGTAGTTTATGAATGGTGAGTAATATTGGGGAGACAGGGGTGTGGGGTGTAGGTAGTTTATGAATGTGAGTGATATTGGGGAGATAGGGGTGTGGGGTGCAGGTAGTTTATGAATGGTGAGTAATATTTGGGAGATAGGGGTGTGGGGTGCAGGTAGTATATGAATGGTGAGTAATATTGGGGTAATAGGGGTGTGCGGTGCAGGTAATTTATGAATGGTGAATAATATTGGGGAGATTGTGGTGTGGGATGCTGGTAGTTTATGGATGGTGAGTAATATTGGGGAGATAGGGGTGTGCGTGCAGGTAGTTTATGAATGGTGAGTAACATTGGGGAGATAGGGGTGTGGGGTGCAGGTAGTTTATGAATAGTGAGAAATATTGGGGAGACAGGGGTGTGGGGTGCAGGTAGTTTATGAATGGTGAATAATATTGGAGAGATAGGGGTGTGGGTTGCAGGTAGTTTATGAATCGTGAGTAATATTGGGGAGATTGGGGTGAGGGATGCAGGTAGTTTATAAATAGTGAGAAATATTGGGGAGACAGGGGTGTGGGGTGCAGGTAGTTTATGAATGGTGAATAATATTGGAGAGATAGGGGTGTGGGTTGCAGGTAGTTTATGAATCGTGAGTAATATTGGGGAGATTGGGGTGAGGGATGCAGGTAGTTTATGAATTGTGAGAATTATTGGGGAGATAGGGGTGTGGGGGGCAGGTAGTTAATGAATGGTGAGTAATATTGGGGAGATAGGGGTGTGGGGTGCAGGTAGTTTATGAATGGTGAGTAATATTGGGGAGATAGTGGTGTGATGTGCTGGTAGTTTAAGAATGGTGAGTAATATTGGGGAGATAGAGGTGTGGGGTGCAGGGAGTTTATGAATGGTGAGTAGTACTGGAGAGATAGCGGTGTGGGGTGCTGGTAGTTTATGAATGGTGAGTAATATTGGGGAGATAGGAGTGTGGGGTGAAAGTAGTTTATGAATGGTGAGTAATATTGGGGAGATAGGGGTGTGGCATGCTGGTAGTTTGTGAATGGTGAGTAATATTGGGGAGATAGGGGTGTGGGGTGCAGATAGTTTATGAATGGTGAATAATATTTAGGAGATAGGGGTGTGGGAGTAGGTAGTTTATGAATGGTGAGTAATATTGGGGAGATAGGGGTGTGGGGTGCTGGTAGCTTATGAATGGTGAGTAATATTGGGAAGATAAGGCTGAGGGGTATCAGGTAGTTTATGAATGGTGAGTAATATTGGGTAGATAGGGGTGTGGGATGCTGGTAGTTTATGAATGGTGGGTAATATTGGGGAGATAGGGGAGAGGGGTGCAGGTAGTTTATGAATGGTGAGTAATATTGAGGAGATAGGGGTGTGGGGTGAAGGTAGTTTATGAATGGTGAGTAATATTGGGGAGATAAAGGTGTGGGGTGCAGGTAGTTTATGAATGGTGAGTAATATTGGGGAGATAGGGGTGTGGGGTGCAGGTAGTTTATGAATGGTGAGTAATATTTCGGAGACAGGAGTGTGGGGTGCAGGTAGTTTATGGATGGTGAGTAATATTGGGGAGATAGGGGTGAGGTTTGCAAGAAGTTTATGAATGGTAAGTAATATTGGGGAGATAGGGGTGTGTGGTGCAGGTAGTTTATGAATGGTGAATAATATTGGAGAGATGTGGGTGTGGGGTGCTGGTAGTTTATGGATGGTGAGTAATATTTGGGAGATAGGGGTGTGGGATGCTGGTAGGCTATGAATGGTGAGTAATATTGGGAAGATAGGGGTGCGGGGTGATGGTAGTTTATGGATGGTGAGTAATATTGGGGAGATAGGGGTGTTGGATGCTGGTAGTTTATGAATGGTGAGTAATATTGGGGAGTTATGGGTGTGGGGTGCAGGTAGTTTATGAATGGTGAGTATTATTGTGGAGATAGGGGTGTGGGTGCAGGTAGTTTATGAATGGAGAGTAATATTGGGGAGATAGGGGTTTGGGGTGCTGGTAGTTTATGAATGGTGAGTAATATTGGGAAGATAAGACTGTGGGATATCAGGTAGTTTATGAATTGTGAGTAATATTGGGGAGAGAGGGGTGTGGGGTGCTGGTAGTTTATGAATGGCGAGTAATATTGGTGAGATAGGGGTGTGGGGTGCTGGTAGTTTATGAATGGTGAGTAATATTGGTGAGATAGGGGTGTGGGATGCTTGTAGTTTATGAATGGTGAGTAATATTGGGGAGATAGAGGTTTGGCGTGCAGGTAGTTTATGAATTGTGAGTAATATTGGGGAGATAGGGTGTGGTGTGCAGGTAGTTCATGAATGGTGAGTAATATTGGGGAGATAGGGGTGTGGGGTGCAGGTAGTTTATGAATGGTGAGTAATATTGGGGAGATAGGGGTGTGGGGTGCTGGTAGTTTATGAATGGTGAGTAATATTGGGGAGATAGGGGTGTGGGGTGCTGGTAGTTTATGAATGGTGAGTAATATTGGGGAGATAGGGGAGTGGGATGCAGGTAGTTTATGAATGGTGAGTAATATTGGGGAGATAGGGGAGTGGGATGCAGGTAGTTTATGAATGGTGAGTAATATTGGGGAGATAGGGGATATTGGGGAGATAGGGGAGTGTGATGCAGGTAGTTTATGAATGGTGAGTAATATTGGGGAGATAGGGGAGTGGGATGCAGGTAGTTTATGAATGGTGAGTAATATTGCTGAGATAGGGGTGTTGGGTGCAGGTAGTTCATGAATGGTGAGTAATATTGGGGAGATAGGGAAGTGCGATGCAGGTAGTTTATGAATGGTGAGTAATATTGATGAGATAAAGGTGTGGGGTGCAGGTAGTTTATGAATGGTGAGTAATATTGGGGAGATAGGGGTGTGGGGTGCTGGTAGTTTATGAATGGTGAGTAATATTGGGGAGATAGGGGTGTGGGATGCTGGTAGTTTATGAATGGTGAGTAATATTGGGGAGATAGGGGAGTGGGATGCAGGTAGTTTATAAATGGTGAGTAATATTGGGGAGATAGGGGAGTGGGATGCAGGTAGTTTATGAATAGTGAATAATATTGGAGAGATGTGGGTGTGGGGTGCTGGTAGTTTATGGATGGTGAGTAATATTTGGGAGATAGGGGTGTGGGATGCTGGTAGGCTATGAATGGTGAGTAATATTGGGAAGATAGGGGTGCGGGGTGATGGTAGTTTATGGATGGTGAGTAATATTGGGGAGATAGGGGTGTTGGATGCTGGTAGTTTATGAATGGTGAGTAATATTGGGGAGTTATGGGTGTGGGGTGCAGGTAGTTTATGAATGGTGAGTATTATTGTGGAGATAGGGGTGTGGGTGCAGGTAGTTTATGAATGGAGAGTAATATTGGGGAGATACGGGTTTGGGGTGCTGGTAGTTTATGAATGGTGAGTAATATTGGGAAGATAAGACTGTGGGATATCAGGTAGTTTATGAATTGTGAGTAATATTGGGGAGAGAGGGGTGTGGGATGCTGGTAGTTTATGAATGGCGAGTAATATTGGTGAGATAGGGGTGTGGGGTGCTGGTAGTTTATGAATGGTGAGTAATATTGGTGAGATAGTGGTGTGGGATGCTTGTAGTTTATGAATGGCGAGTAATATTGGTGAGATAGGGGTGTGGGATGCTTGTAGTTTATGAATGGTGAGTAATATTGGGAAGATAGGGTGTGGTGTGCAGGTAGTTCATGAATGGTGAGTAATATTGGGGAGATAGGGGTGTGGGGTGCAGGTAGTTTATGAATGGTGAGTAATATTGGGGAGATAGGGGTGTGGGGTGCTGGTAGTTTATGAATGGTGAGTAATATTGGGGAGATAGGGGTGTGGGGTGCTGGTAGTTTATGAATGGTGAGTAATATTGGGGAGATAGGGGAGTGGGATGCAGGTAGTTTATAAATGGTGAGTAATATTGGGGAGATAGGGGAGTGGGATGCAGGTAGTTTATGAATGGTGAGTAATATTGGGGAGATAGGGGAGTGTGATGCAGGTAGTTTATGAATGGTGAGTAATATTGGGGAGATAGGGGAGTGGGATGCAGGTAGTTTATGAATGGTGAGTAATATTGCTGAGATAGGGGTGTGGGGTGCAGGTAGTTCATGAATGGTGAGTAATATTGGGGAGATAGGGGAGTGGGATGCAGGTAGTTTATGAATGGTGAGTAATATTGGGGAGATAGGGGTGTGGGGTGCAGGTAGTTTATGAATGGTGAGTAATATTGGGGAGATAGGGGTGTGGGGTGCTGGTAGTTTATGAATGGTGAGTAATATTGGGGAGATAGGGGTGTGGGGTGCTGGTAGTTTATGAATGGTGAGTAATATTGGGGAGATAGGGGTGTGGGATGCTGGTAGTTTATGAATGGTGAGTAATATTGGGGAGATAGGGGAGTGGGATGCAGGTAGTTTATGAATGGTGAGTAATATTGGGGAGATAGGGGAGTGGGATGCAGGTAGTTTATGAATGGTGAGTAATATTGGGGAGATAGGGGAGTGGGATGCAGGTAGTTTATGAATGGTGAGTAATATTGGGGAGATAGGGGTGTGGGGTGCAGGTAGTTTATGAATGGTGAGTAATATTGGGGAGATAGGGGTGTGGGGTGCTGGTAGTTTATGAATGGTGAGTAATATTGGGGAGATAGGGGTGTGGGTGCAGGTAGTTTATGAATGGTGAGTAATATTGGGGAGATAGGGGTGTGGAGTGCAGGTAGTTTATGAATGGTGAGTAATATTGGGGAGATAGGGGTGTGGGGTGCAGGTAGTTTATGAATGGTGAGTAATATTGGGGAGATAGGGGTGTGGGGTGCAGGTAGTTTATGAATGGTGAGTGAATGGTGATAATTTGGGGAGATAGGAGTGTGGGGTGCTGGTAGTTTATGAATGGTGAGTAATATTGGGGAGATAGGGGTGAGGGTGCAGGTAGTTTATGAATGGTGAGTAATATTGGGGAGATAGGGGTGTGGAGTGCAGGTAGTTTATGAATGGTGAGTAATATTGGGGAGATAGGGGTGTGGGGTGCAGGTAGTTTATGAATGGTGAGTAATATTGGGGAGATAGGGGTGTGGGATGCTGGTAGTTTATGAATGGTGAGTAATATTGGGGAGATAGGGGTGTGAGGTACAGGTAGTTTATGAATGGTGAGTAATATTTGGGAGATAGGGGTGTGGGGTGCTGGTAGTTTATGAATGGTGAGTAATATTGGGGAGTTATGGGTGTGGGGTGCAGGTAGTTTATGAATGGTGAGAAATATTGCTGTTCTTCAAGATTCTCCTTTGTATGGACTGATGAAGCCACTGTGTGGCGAAACGTTTCCTCAATAAAGATACCCAAGAGTTGCACATGTGTCTAATTTATCAACGTGTCGGTTCTCTGAACCATTCATCTACAAACCTGTCAGACACTGCAACTTCTTGAGATCTTAATACTTGGGAATTCTTCGCTTGCCTAATTCTTGGGCACGACCTACTTCAACATTGAACAAATGTTACACGACCTATGACTTCTGCACCTCTCCTGCCAACGGTTTATAAGCTCCTTCTCAGCACGTATGCCGTATTCTATTCAAGATTGATGGATTGACCACATCGACTCAAGGTTGAGGGACTGATTACCTCATTCTTCTCCTGTTCTTCAAGATTCTCCTTTGTATGGACTGATGAAGCCACTGTGTGGCGAAACGTTTCCTCAATAAAGATACCCAAGAGTTGCACATGTGTCTAATTTATCAATGCTCTTCTTGCTGAATAAGGCAAGCGAAAATTTGTGTTTACAATAATTTCGCAAAAATAATTCTGAACTTAATGAAAAAAATATATTTCATTTTGTTTGTTTATTATCAAATTATTGTAAACATATCTGCAATATATTTAGTTGGATTAAGCTAAATTAAATTGCGCTTGTTGTAATAAGGTTAGATAACTTTTCTAAGGTTCTTTTGGTACAAAATTATTAATTTTTATATTATCATAAATAAAAAAATATCTTCAGACGAATAAGATAAAATTTAAAAAATGACTTAATTTTGATGAGTTTCTGCTAATTATATTTTTTTCGTAATGTTGAAATAGAATTTAGCAGAGTTACTCATTAAACAAATTTTCTCTCAGCAAATTTGGCAGAAGACAACCTTGCTTTGTAAACCAAACTACCGAATTAATGATGGTAATAATAATAATATTAATAATAATAATAATAATAATATAATATTAATAACAATAATAATAATAATAATAATAATAATAATAATAATAATAATAATAATAATAGTAATAATAATAATAATATTAATAATATTCAGATATTTGGGAGTGGACGTGTCAGCGGATGGGTCTATGAAAGATGAGGTGAATCATAGAATTGATGAGGGGAAAAGGGTGAGTGGAGCACTTAGGAGTCTGTGGAGACAAAGAACTTTGTCCTTGGAGGCAAAGAGGGGAATGTATGAGAGTATAGTTTTACCAACGCTCTTATATGGGTGTGAAGCATGGGTGATGAATGTTGCAGCGAGGAGAAGGCTGGAGGCAGTGGAGATGTCATGTCTGAGGGCAATGTGTGGTGTGAATATAATGCAGAGAATTCGTAGTTTGGAAGTTAGGAGGAGGTGCGGGATTACCAAAACTGTTGTCCAGAGGGCTGAGGAAGGGTTGTTGAGGTGGTTCGGACATGTAGAGAGAATGGAGCAAAACAGAATGACTTAAAGAGTGTATCAGTCTGTAGTGGAACGAAGGCGGGGTAGGGGTCGGCCTAGGAAAGGTTGGAGAGAGGGGGTAAAGGAGGTTTTGTGCGCGAGGGGCTTGGACTTCCAGCAGGTATGCATGAGCATGTTTGATAGGAGTGAATGGAGACAAATGGTTTTTAATACTTGACGTGCTGTTGGAGTGTGAGCAAAGTAACATTTATGAAGGGGTTCAGGGAAACCGGCAGGCCGGACTTGAGTCCTGCAGATGGGAAGTACAGTGCCTGCACTCTGAAGGAGGGGTGTTAATGTTGCAGTTTAAAAACTGTAGTGTAAATCACCCTTCTGGCAAGACAGTGATGGAGTGAATGATGGTGAAAGTTTTTCTTTTTCGGGCCACCCTGCCTTGGTGGGAATCGGCCAGTGTGATAATAAAAAAAAAATTAATATTAATAATAATAATAATAATAATAATAATAATAATAATAATAATAATAATAATAATATTAATAATAATAATAATAATATTAATCATAATAATAATAATAATAATAATAATAATAGTAATAATAGTAATAATAATAATAATAATAAAAATGATAATAATAATAATAATAATAATAATAATAATAATAATAATAATAATAATAATAATAATAATAATAATAATAGCAATAATAATCATAATAATAAAAATAAAAATGATAACACTAATATTAATAATAATCATAATAAAAATGATAATAATCATAATCATATTAATAATAATAATAATAATAATAATATCATATCTTCACTTTTATAAGTACATGAACAAGGTATACAGACCATAGCTGACATCAGTGACATAATACTATATAAAAAGTTACTTGTTATGCTGATCATTTCCCGCAAATTAGGTCAGTTTTGTCCCAGGATGCGACCCACACCAGTCCACTATCACCCAGGTACCCATTTTGTGGAAAATAATTTCCCAAAATTATGCTGTGTAAATAAACCTGAATAATACATTACTATTGTTCTGTTGAGTGCATTTTAAATAAGAGAACCAGCAAGGGAAGCTCTGCGCCTGCACTGAGGAGGAGGAGGAGTCGCCATTCTTTTTTTGAATGTGATACAAGCATGTTAATGTAATGTGCTTAAATTTTCTGTGCTCTAGGGGTTATATTGGGCTTAAAACCTCTCAAATAGGAGCTGAAATTGTTGGAAGTGCAATCCTGCATAATTTGAGCATTAAGCAGATGGACAGGACAGCTCCAGTAACCTCAGATAAGCTATCTAAATTATGTTTGTAATTCTGGCCAGTATTATCATCATAAATTTGGGTAGAGTGGGAGTTCTGTACATGACACACAGTAATCTCCAGACTAATTGGTGAGTGTTATGATTATAAATTCTCCTTCTGTTATATAAATGTGCATATGTAATCATTTACTAATTTTAATATACAGTCCACAAATTTATATTAAATTTTACCAGAATTCCTGTTGTTGTACATTTCATTTGCAATTAATATAGGTCCAGAGCAACTTGTGGAGAGATAGATTATGGTAGCTATCGAAGGGGGACATTTTTTGCGACCTAGGTGTCTTAAATTTCCTACTCGTCTGTGTAACTTTGATAAAAAATAATTATCTTTGTTACTATTTACTTGTATGTATATAATGAAGTAAATGTAATTTTCCAAAATTTAGTTGCCCGTTGGTCCTTCGAACCGGATGTAATTTGTGAAGTCATTAATTAGTGATTTAATTACTTAATAATTATATGTGAAATGACAGAAGGAGGTGGATGTTAGGTCCACAAATTTACTTAATGTGTAGAGGATTAAAATTATTATAATATTAATTTTGATAAGCCAAGTCTGGCAAGGATAAGTCAAGTCTGGCTAAGATTTATATTAATATGTATTTAAAATTTATATTATAATTTCCTTACGTGAGTAATTGCTAAGCTTAAGTGTAGCTGGAATTCATATTAATGCATTTAAAATTTATATTATAATTTCCTTACATGTGTAATTGCTAAGTTCAAGTGTAGCTAAAATGATTAATGTATATTTAAAGTTTTTATTATAATTTTCTTACATGTAATTGCTAAGCTCAAGTGTAGCTAGGATTTATTCAAAGGTAAGTTGTAATATTTACCTTTATAAAGTGCATAATTAAGTACATAATCAGTGTTATTAATTAATTATGGGTGAAAATTTGGAAATTAATGTAGAAGACAAACATATGGAATATAGAGCAAAAAAATCATCATTGCAGTCTAGAAAAGGTCATGTAGCAAAAACATACAGTAAGTGTTTGGAAGTAATGAATAAAGAAACTGTGAATACTGATGATTTAAAATTGTATTTAGATGCTTTAGGGAATAGATATGATTCATACAAATTATATTATAACAAACATGAAGGATATTTGTTAGTAAACTGTGTAGATGAGACTGAAGTAGATCTTATGATTAATCAGTATTATGAATTAGAGGAAAAGATTCCTTCTTGTAAAAGTCAGGCTTTGAATAAATTAAAAGGTGTAAACCAGGTAGTTAATCAATCTGCCTCAACAAATAAGACATCTTAGCCAAAACTCCCAGAATTATGTTTACCTGTATTTAATCCTGGAGAAAATTGGGAGGAGTTTTGGTCTATTTTTAAAGCAACTCTGCATGATAGGAGTGACCTAGCCTGTGTAACTAAATTATTTTACCTAAAAGGACAGACAAGAGGAGATGCTCACATACTCATACAAGCCTTTCCCAATGTATGTGACTCTTACAAGGAAGCAGTTGACTTGTTGAAAGTCACTTATGGTAATATAGAACAAAGTAGGTTGGATCTAGTGAATATCATTGTTAATTTAAAATCTCCAGATCACACTTACAAAGGTTTACAGAAGTTTTGAGTTAAAGTGGAGAGCACTCTCAAAACTTTAAGTAATAAATATAATCTGAAGGAATCAGACTGGTTATTGAGTGCCATTGTACAGAATGAATTAAGCTGTAAAACACTTGAATGGCTCTCAAACAAATATCACAAGGGTTATTTTGGTCTGGAGGAAATAAGACTAGGTCTACAAGAATTAATTGTGCAGTTGCATACCAGCCAACTAACTCATTTTAAAGATGCAACACATAATAACTCTGAGGTATCTGTCAAGTTTCACAAAGGGAAAAATTATCCCAATGGTAATAATCAAAATTCATTTCCTAAAAAGAGTTGCATAGGTACATATCAAGTAGCAGGAATCAGAAATAATGATTCTCCACAAGGTAAGAAGAATAAGTACCCTCCTAAGAGTAGCCCAGTTAATAAGAAACCAATCAAAGAAAAGAGAGATTGTCTCTTCTGCAAGGGGACTCATTTTTCTAAGAATTGCAATTCATACAATTCATGGAATGATAAAGTTGAAAGATTGGAAGAACTTAACAGATGTATCAGATGTTTGGGTAATCACAATGTACAGGATTGTCATGCCAAATTAAACAACTGTTATCAATGTCACAAAGGAAGACGCCATATAGTCATGTGTAAGGGTCTATATGATAATGTTGATAATAATGATAATGTTGACAATCCTGACACAACAGTAGCTAATGTAAAGATTGCTGCTAATGTTAATAATGATGGTTTTGCTGAAGTAGCCTTACCTGTGTTACAGGTAAAAATTGATGATAAAAGGCATAAATCAAAAAATGTAACTGCATTATTAAATCAGGGATCCCAACGTACTTTCATAAAACGTAAATGTCTTGATGGTATGAAAGTACAGATGGCAGGTCCTACAACTCTAAAATTATCTGGTTTTCTCTCAGATAAAAGAGCTCAATTGTATGACACTGTTTATGTAACTGTCAGGTTGGGCAATGAAGAAAAACGTGTTAATGCAGTAATTGTAGATAGACTTCCAGAGAAAATATCTACAGTAGGGCTTAGTAAAGCTACAGAAAGGCTTTCACATAATGTAAATTTAGCACCTTCTGGTGTAAATGATGATTCTGTAGGCCCAGTAAATATTTTGATAGGTAGTGACTATTATGCCTCATTTGTAAAGGGTATGGTAAAGAAATGTGGTGTCACCCTTTTGAAGACTGCAGGAGGACATGTAATGTATGGTAGGATTCCTCGTAATAATAATTCATGACTAGAGGAAACTACAAATACCATAACTGTGTGTCTTACTCATGAAATCGTGCCCCAGTATAATTCTTCCATAGAGGATGGTGTGGAGCCAGTGCATAAATTGTGGGAATTAGACAGAATTGGAATAAATGTAAATGAAGAAAGTCCAGACGATTCCTTTACTCAGGAACAATACCTGAGAGATGTGTTGTTAGGTAAGACACATATGCAACAGTTAGGTATCTTTATTATGAAACGTTTCGCCTACACAGTAGGCTTCTTCAGTCAAGTACAGAAAAGTTGATAGAAGCAGAAGATACTTGAAGACGATGTAATCAGTCCATCACCCTTAAAGTTTTGAGGTGGTCAGTCCCTCAGTCTGGAGAAGAGCATTGTTCCATAGTATGAAACAATATGGAGATGAAGTGACAGGATGGAGCTTTTTATAGCGCCAAGAGGTGAGACGTAGGCCACTAGGAGAGGTAAGAACTCAGATGCTGAGAGGTCAGGTCCCTCTCAAATCCAGCCGCTCTCACTAGTGGAAGTTGTCGAAGTTGACTGTAGGTCTGTACCAAGATACCCTTGTGTTGCAGTGTCTGACAGACACTGCAACACAAGGGTATCTTGGTACAGACCTACAATCAACTTCGACAACTTCCACTAGTGAGAGCGGCTGGATTTGAGAGGGACCTGACCTCTCAGCATCTGAGTTCTTACCTCTCCTAGTGGCCTACGTCTCACCTCTTGGCGCTATAAAAAGCTCCATCCTGTCACTTCATCTCCATATTGTTTCATACTATGGAACAATGCTCTTCTCCAGACTGAGGGACTGACCACCTCAAAACTTTAAGGGTGATTGACTGATTACATCGTCTTCAAGTATCTTCTGCTTCTATCAACTTTTCTGTACTTGACTGAAGAAGCCTACTGTGTAGGCGAAACGTTTCATAATAAAGATACCTAACTGTTGCATATGTGTCTTACCTAACAACCTGTCGGTATTTTATACCATTTTAATGTTCAACCTGAGAGATGTAAAATTTGAATCTGGACAATACTCTGTATGACTTCCATGGAGACTGAACTATCTAGAATTGCCCACTAATTACAGAATGGCATATGGACAATTAAAGGCTCAGCAAACTAAGTAAGACACCAGAATTGTTGACAGCCTATAATGATATAATTACTGAACAATGAATTAATAAATTTATAGAAGAGGTACCTCCTGAGCAAGGCAAAATTTATGGTCATTATTTACCACATCATGGAGTGAAGAAGGATTCAAAGACCACTCCTCTGAGGATTGTGTTTAATTGTAGTGCCAGGAGTAACAAAAATGTACCTAGTTTAAATGACTGTTTGATGACAGGTACGTCGTTGACGGAAAAATTTGGCGATATCTTATTAAATTTCATTGTTAAGAATTATGCTTTTGTGGCTGACATAAATAAAGCTTTCCTAAGAGTGGGTTTACAAGAGGCTGACCGGGATTGTACCCGCTTCTTATGGCCTGAGAATCCTAGTGACCCACTTAGCCCTCTGAAAACCTTTCACTTTAGGAGCGTATTATTTGGTGCTACATCCAGTCCATTCCTACTTCAAGCGACGATAAATGCACACCTTAAATGTATGGAAAGTCCATTGAGTAAAGTAATGAGCAAACAATTTTATGTGGACAATTTCCTGGGTGTGACGTCAACTGAAGAGGAACTGTTAATGACTTATAGAGAGGCTAATGAAATAATGCAAAGTGCAAATATGCCTCTGAGGGAATGGAATAGTAATTCGTCCAAATTAAAGGACAAAATAAGTAAAGATTACCCTGGAGATGAAGTGCCAAAATGTAGTAATGTATTGGGATTAACTTGGGATACTGAGAGAGATTTGTTAATGTTAAAACCTAATAATTACAGTATGCCCAATAAATTAACTAAGAGAGTTTTGCTTGCTGAAGTTTCCAAATGTTTTGATCCACTAGGTTTAGTGTCACCCCTTACTATAAGAGGGAAATTATTAATTCAGGAAGCATGGAAACTTAAATGTGCTTGGGATGAAATTCTACCTGAGGAATTCATTAACAGGTGGGATGAATTAATTGGTGATTATGAGAAAATTCCAATGTTGGAGTTCCCACGCCAGGTGGCCAATCCAAATAGGAAGAATGTACTCCACATTTTTTGTGATGCTTCAAAATTGGCATATGGAGCAGTTGCTTACCTTCAATGTAATAGTGTTATCTCTCTTGTTATGTCTAAGGCTAAAGTGTCTCCAATTAAATCACGTACCTTACCTCAGTTGGAATTAACATCCATTTATGTAGGTATCAAATTAGCTAATTATATAAGAAATAAGTTGCAGGAGATAAATATTAGCGACACTGTAATTTGGTCTGATAATGAGGTATCCTTACAATGAATTCGCAATGGAAACAGTAAAATTGTGTACGTACAAAACAGAGTCGTGGAAATTAATCAGATGCAAGAGAAGTATAATAGTTTGGGTCAGCATATGTTAACATTTAATCATATACCTGGTGAGGAGAATCCAGCTGATTTCTTGTCTCAAGGTTTACCTTATGCTAAATTTGTAAATGCTGTATCATGGTTTAAAGGACCGAGCTGGTTGGTAAATAAAGCTAATTGGCCTGTACAAAAGGTGTATATTGCTCCTGTTGAAATTCCTGTGACCACGGCTCCAATAGTTTGTCCTTCCTTAGCCATTGATATAAATAGGTATTCTTCTTTACCCAAACTAATCAATGTAACTAAGTTGGTGTTTAAATTTCTAAACAAGATGAATATCTATACAAGTTTTCACATCCTCTTGAATATTGGATAAAGAGGGTACAGGAAGAAATCTATGGAAATGAAATTAAATTGATGATGGAAAGAAAAATTGTGAAAGGTTCCATAATATAGAAATTGGGGCTGTATTTAGAGAACAATGTAATTAGGTGCAGAGGTAGGTTACAACATGCTGAATTGGGTGATTATGCTAAACACCCTATCTTACTGCCCAAAATTCATCATCTAACAAATTTAATTGTTTTAAAAGCCCATAAAAATGTAATGCATGGTGGGGTACAAGATACCTTAAATTGTATTAGGGAAACCTTCTGGATTCCACAAGGACGGCAAAGTGTAAAAAGGGTAATCAAATCTTGCGTAATATGTCGCCATGTGGATGCCAGATTCTATATGTACCCAGGTCCTCCACCATTGTCAAATAAGCAATTTGAGTCTTTTAGCAACGACCTCTGCCCGGCCGCAGTGTGGAAAATAATTTCCAAAAATTATGCTGTGTAAATAAACCTGATTAATATGTTACTATTGTTCTGTTGAGCGCATTTTAAATAAGAGAACCAGCAAGGGAAGCTCTGCGTCTGCACTGAGGAGGAGGAGGAGTCGCCATTGTTTTTTGAACGTGATACAAACACGTTAATGTAATATGATTAAATTTTCGTCACTCTAGGGGTTATGTTGGGCTTAAAAACTCTCAAATAAGAGCCAAAATTGTTGGATGTGCAACCCTACATAATTTGAGCATTAAGCAGATGGACAAGACAACTCCAGGAACCTCAGATAAGCTATCTAAATTATGTTCGTAATTCTGGCCAGTATTATCATCATAAATTTGGGTAGAGAGGGAGTTCTGCACATGACACAGTAATCTCCAGATTAATTGGTGAGTGTTATGATTATAAATTCTCCTTCTGTTATATAAATGTGTATATGTAATCATTTATTAATTTTAATATACAGTCCACAGATTTATAATAAATTTTACCAGAATTCCTGGTGATGTACATTTCATTTGCAATTAATATAGGTCCAGAGCAATTTGTGGAGAGATAGATTATGGTAGGTATCGAAGGGGGACATTTTTTATTATCTAGGTGTCCTAAAATTCCTCTTGTCTCTGTAACTTTGATAAAAAATAATTATCTTTGTTGCCATTTACTTGTAATTATCTAATGAGATTCATCCAGGTAAATGTAATTTTCCATATATTTTACTGACTGGTGAACATAGACAACCAGTGTAAGAAAAGACGCCCAATGTTTCCACACTTGCACCTGGATTCGAACCCTGATCCTCACCATGTGAAGCGAGAGCTTCAGCCACCAGGCCAGTTTGTCAGACATATGTCACCGTCCTGCTGTTGACATATACATTAATATGCACACAAATGTTTGAAGAATCACATATAATTAAACGATTAGAATGCTGATACGTAGTGGAATCTAAATTGTAGTGAAACGACTCACGGACAGTAATTCAACAAAGTGAAAGTGGGTTTTTTTAACTAAAAATGTGGAATCACACACAGTGCCACATACCCAGGTGTAATGTTGTTATCATATATGCCCAGGTACCCATTTTATAATGAGAGGTGAACAGGGGCAGCAGGTGTCTTATAGAAACAAGTCCTAATGTTTTTCAGAGAAAGTCGTAATACAGAGTAAAATACAATTAAGATATCTATGTACAATACTAAGTAAAAACTGCCTTAATTTTACAAAATAAATACAGCATACACTCTGACAAACCTCAGTGACAGTAGTTGCAGAGAACAATGAGGTGTCATAAACCCACTGTGAGCAAGATGAAGTTGAGTTGGAAAATACATCTGGCTGACATAGTTCAGTAATATTGTTCTTGAGTGTCCAGACATGACACTGGTCACCCTCTGGGATGGCCCACTCAGTAAAGTTCTCCTCGTAATGGGTGCTGTTGTCATCACAGTTTGGCACCACACATCTGGGAAAATAAAGTTACACATTAATTAAATATGGCATTGAAATAAATACCGGCATGCTGTACATAAGTGTAATATTCTCTATCTCTTGAAGTAATGTTTGCAGAATTATGCAAAGTTATATTTCTAAAATCTACAATATACAAATAACCGGCTCATAGAAGAAAGAAGCTTATGGTGATGTTTCAGTCAGACTTGGACCATTTATAAATCACAGTGACATATGATGGTTGTTATTTGATAGATTCGTCAGGAGCTGCGTCTTGACACAGGTCTTAATCCTAAGATGACCCGTCTGAGGTAATCGAAAATGTTCTTTTAATTTAGCTCTTTAGTGGCCGCTATCATGGTCTTGTTATAGTTCCTGTGCGTTTCACAGCAAAACATTTTATGTACTACAGTGGGGTGAGGTACTCTGGCCACCCCTCCATGTTTGTCTCTGGGCCCTATGTTGGACAGTCACGTAAATTTACAAACATACTAAGAATTCAGTTTTGTTCATCATGCATATATTCATGAAGGTCTTTACAACAGTTCTGAATGTCTCTTTTTTTCCGAGCCTATCAGATCGCATATATCAGTAAATCACGTGAGTGTCGACATCATTTGATGGCTCTGAGCATCACATGATAGCTTGCTCTGTTCCTTCTGGCTACAGTGCTCTTCCTTGGTGACTGCTGCGGTGTTACGGATGACACGTTGTCTGTAGTCTGTTCATGAATCATGGGGACCGTTGGCTGCTGTTGTCGGTTGGAAGGTCAGGCAGAAGTATCAAATGATAGCTGAGCAAGGGCACGACCCCGTCGCTGATGCTTCCTCAGTTTCCTTCATCGCTGTGACTGGGAAAGTGGCCTTGAATTACGTGTTACTGTAGTCTCCTCGGGACAAGACTGTTGCTAAGTGGTTAGGGCTTTACTTTATAATGCAGGCTGGATAACCGGGGGTTTCCAGCCTGTCCTGACAGAGTGAAGCCTCTAAGGGATTGTATATATATATATATATATATATATATATATATATATATATATATATATATATATATATATATATATATATATATATATATATATATATATATATATATATATATATATATATATATATATATATATATATATATATATATATATACATATATATATATATATATATATATATATATATATATATATATATATATATATATATATATATATATGTATATATATATATATATATATATGTATATATATATATATATATATATATATATATATATATATATATATATATATATATATATATATATATATATATATATATATATATATATATATATATATATATATATAAAGTTAGGAGTCTGTGCAGACAAAGAACTTTGTCCTTGGAGGCAAAGAGGGAAATGTATGACAGTATAGTTTTACCAACGCTCTTATATGGGTGTGAAGCATGGGTGATGAATGTTGCAGCGAGGAGAAGGCTGGAGGCAGTGGAGATGTCATGTCTGAGGGCAATGTGTGGTGTGAATATAATGCAGAGAATTCGTAGTTTGGAAGTTAGGAGGAGGTGCGGGATTACCAAAACTGTTGTCCAGAGGGCTGAGGAAGGGTTGTTGAGGTGGTTCGGACATGTGGAGAGAATGGAGCGAAACAGAATAACTTCAAGAGTGTATCAGTCTGTAGTGGAAGGAAGGCGGGATAGGGGTCGGCCTAGGAAAGGTTGGAGGGAGGGGGTAAAGGAGGTTTTGTGTGCGAGGGGCTTGGACTTCCAGCAGGCATGCGTGAGCGTGTTTGATAGGAGTGAATGGAGACAAATGGTTTTTAATACTTGACGTGCTGTTGGAGTGTGAGCAAAGTAACATTTATGAAGGGGTTCAGGGAAACCGGCAGGCCGGACTTGAGTCCTGCAGATGGGAAGTACAGTGCCTGCACTCTGAAGGAGGGGTGTTAATGTTGCAGTTTAAAAACTGTAGTGTAAAGCACTCTTCTGGCAAGACAGTGATGGAGTGAATGATGGTGAAAGTTTTTCTTTTTCGGGCCACCCTGCCTTGGTGGGAATCGGCCAGTGTGATAATAAAAAAAAATAAAAAAAAATTATGTATATATATATATATATATATATATATATATATATATATATATATATATATATATATATATATATATATATATATATATATATATATATATATATATACATATATATATATATATATATATATATATATATATATATATATATATATATATATATATGTGTGTGTGTGTGTGTTTGTGTGTGTGTGTGTGTACTCACCTAATTGTACTCACCTAATTGTGGTTGCAGGGGTCGAGACTCAGCTCCTGGCCCCGCCTCTTCACTGATCGCTACTGGATCCTCTCTCTCTCTGCTTCCTGAGCTTTGTCATACCTCTTCTTAAAACTATGTATGGTTCCTGCCTCCACTACTTCACTTGCTAGGCTATTCCACTTGCTGACAACTCTATGACTGAAGAAATACTTCCTAACGTCCCTGTGACTCGTCTGAGTCTTCAGCTTCCAGTTGTGACCCCTTGTCCCTGTGCCCCCTCTCTGGAACATCCTATCTCTGTCCACCTTGTCTATTCCCCGCAGTATCTTGTATGTCGTTATCATGTCTCCCCTGACCCTTCTGTCCTCCAGTGTCGTCAGTCCGATTTCCCTTAACCTTTCCTCGTACGACATTCCCTTGAGCTCT
>NW_027198226.1:32500-47707 GCF_038502225.1 Cherax quadricarinatus
ATATATATATATATATATATATATGTCGTGCCGAATGTGTAAAACTGGTTAATTAGCAAGACCTCATTTAAAATTAAGTCCTTTCTAAAATTTTCTCTTATACGTTTAAAGATATATTTTTTTCATTAATGTTAATGTAAAAATTTTTAATTTTGCACAAAAAGAGTCTTAGAAAACTTACCTAACCTTATTATAACAAGAACAATTTATTTTAGCCTAACCCAACTAAATATATTTTAAATACGTTTACAGTAATTTAGTACTACACAAACACAATCAAATATATTTTTTTCGTTAGGTTCAGAAGGATTTCGGCGAAATTATTGCATACACAAATTTTCACTTGTCCTATATGGCAAGATGAGCGTTGCTATTTAAGCCAAGATCGCAAGTTCTGCCTATTCGGCACGACATATATATATATATATATATATATATATATATATATATATATATATATATATATATATATATATATATATATATATATATATATATATATATATATATATATATATATATATATATATATATATATATATATATATATATATATATATATATATATATATACAAGTTAAACTTTCGTTTTGGGCTCAAGTGGCAACACACTTCATGTCGCTCAGGGAAAACGAAAAATTTGTGTATTCAATAATTTCGCCAAAATCATTCTCTACCTAACGAAAAAAAATATATTTCACTGGGTTTTTACTATTGAATTATTATAAACTAATCTGAAATATATTTAGCTACTTTAGAGTAAATTAACTTGCCCTTGTTATAGTAACGTTAGGTAAGTTTCCCAAGGTTGTTTTGGTACAAAATTATTAATCATAAACAAAAAAAAACCGTCTTTAAACTTATAAGAGTTTTTTAAAAAAGACTTTATTCTTAATGAGTTCTTGCTAACTGATCAATTTTGCCTATTTTTACTACATATATGTAATAATATTCCAGAGGAATGACTTACCTGTATTTGACAGGACTGGCGACAAACGTCATGGAGAGCACTTGCATGGCAGGAATGAAGACTCCTATACAACCTAGACCAAACACGTATTTCTGGTATCTGCCAAAATGACCTACACTCTCACTGATGGCGTCGAAATCCATTGTTGAAAACTTTGCTTTTCTCTTTTCCTTGAAATCCTTCACCTTCTGTAAATTTTCTCTCTTTTAGTCATATACCAACACAGGGATCTTAATTTTACTCATTTCCTCCCATTACTGGGTTTAGAGCTTCCCAGTGAATAAAATATGGTTGGACTCAGATCTATTCAAGCTTCTTAGAACTATTGGCTTTCAAAAGGCATTGAATAAAATAAGGGGTGTACAGACGCTTGTTATTGTGAAAACTTTCTATTGTATACCGAGCTTAATCAAGCTTAATCAAGCTTAATCAAGCTTAATCAAGCTTAATCAAGCTTAATCAAGCTTAATCAAGCTCTACGCTCAAAAACTTCTTCACAATTGCAAGTTTCTCTGAACTTGTAGATTTTTCCAATGTTACTGTGAGCATTATGCAATAATTTTAAGGTCCTATGTTTTTAAAGTTACCAAAATTAGTAGTTTTAATTAGCAAGTATTCGTGCACGTCTCTAAAGTGAACAAATAACTCAACCTTCCAAGTATCATCTCACTATAAACATTTAATATATCATTCACAGTGTTTAACATTCCATGTCTCGTGTAATTTAATATATCATTCACAGTGTTTAACATTCCATGTCTCGTGTAATTTAATATATCATTCACAGTGTTTAACATTCCATGTCTCGTGTAATTTAATATATCATTCACAGTGTTTAACATTCCATGTCTCGTGTAATTTAATATATCATTCACAGTGTTTAACATTCCATGTCTCGTGTAATTTAATATATCATTCACAGTGTTTAACATTCCATGTCTCGTGTAATTTAATATATCATTCACAGTGTTTAACATTCCATTTCTCGTGTAATTTAATATATCATTCACAGTGTTTAACATTCCATGTCTCGTGTAATTTAATATATCATTCACAGTGTTTAACATTCCATTTCTCGTGTATTCCGACTCCACAGTTTTGTTATCTAAATAATCCACTCTTAGTAATGAGATTATTATATATCTGCTTTATAAGATTATATTATGTAAGTCTTAACAATCTGTTAGTTTATGCTGTGATGCATAATTAATATACCAGTAAGATATTATTGATATTAACCATGTATATGTTCTTCAGTGCTCCTGGTAAGTATTAGTTAAACCGTGACTTACTACTGCTGTAAACCATGACTTACTACTGCTGTAAACCAAGACTTACTACTACTGTAAACCATGACATACCACTGCTGTAAACCAAGACTTACTACTGCTGTAAACCATGTCTTACTACTGCTGTAAACCAAGACTTACTACTGCTGTAAACCATGACTTACTACTGCTGTAAACCATGACTTACTACTGCTGTAAACCATGACTTACTACTGCTGTAAACCATGACTTACTACTGCTGTAAACCATGACTTACTACTGCTGTAAACCATGACTTACTACTGCTGTAAACCATGACTTACAACTGCTGTAAACCATGACTTACTACTGCTGTAAACCATGACTTACTACTGCTGTAAACCATGACTTACTACTGCTGTAAACCATGACTTACTACTGCTGTAAACCATGACTTACTACTGCTGTAAACCATGACTTACTACTGCTGTAAACCATGACTTACTACTGCTGTAAACCAAGACTTACTACTGCTGTAAACCATGACTTACTACTGCTGTAAACCATGACTTACTACTGCTGTAAACCATGACTTACTACTGCGGTAAACCATGACTTACTACTGCTGTAAACCATGACTTACTACTGCTGTAAACCATGACTTACTACTGCTGTAAACCAAGACTTACTACTGCTGTAAACCATGACTTACTACTGCTGTAAACCATGACTTACTACTGCTGTAAACCATGACTTACTACTGCTGTAAACCAAGACTTACTACTGCTGTAAACCATGACTTACTACTGCTGTAAACCATGACTTACTACTGCTGTAAACCATGACTTACTACTGCTGTAAACCAAGACTTACTACTGCTGTAAACCATGACTTACTACTGCTGTAAACCATGACTTACTACTGCTGTAAACCATGACTTACTACTGCTGTAAAAGAATGACTTACTACTGCTGTAAACCATGACTTACTACTGCTGTAAACCATGACTTACTACTGCTGTAAACCATGACTTACTACTGCTGTAAACCATGACTTACTACTGCTGTAAACCATGACTTACTACTGCTGTAAACCATGACTTACTACTGCTGTAAACCATGACTTACAACTGCTGTAAACCATGACTTACTACTGCTGTAAACCATGACTTACTACTGCTGTAAACCATGACTTACTACTGCTGTAAACCATGACTTACTACTGCTGTAAACCATGACTTACTACTGCTGTAAACCATGACTTACTACTGCTGTAAACCATGACTTACTACTGCTGTAAACCAAGACTTACTACTGCTGTAAACCATGACTTACTACTGCTGTAAACCATGACTTACTACTGCTGTAAACCATGACTTACTACTGCGGTAAACCATGACTTACTACTGCTGTAAACCATGACTTACTACTGCTGTAAACCATGACTTACTACTGCGGTAAACCATGACTTACTACTGCTGTAAACCATGACTTACTACTGCTGTAAACCATGACATACTACTGCTGTAAACCAAGACTTACTACTACTTATGTTGTGTGATGATGACACAGCACTGGTTTATGTTCCCTGTTATGTTGTGTGATGATGACACAGCACTGGTTTATGTTCCTTGTTATGTTGTGTGATGATGACACAGCACTGGTTCATGTTTCTTGTTATGTTGTGTGATGATGACACAGCACTGGTTTATGTTCCTTGTTATGTTGAGTGATGATGACACAGCACTGGTTTATGTTCCCTGTTATGTTGAGTGATGATGACACAACACTGGTTTATGTTCCTTGTTATGTTGAGTGATGATGACACAGCACTGGTTTATGTTCCTTGTTATTTTGTGTGATGATGACACAGCACTGGTTTATTTTTCTTGTTATGTTGAGTGATGATGACACAGCACTGGTTTATGTTCCTTGTTATCTTGTGTGATGATGACACAGCACTGGTTTATGTTTCTTGTTATGTTGAGTGATGATGACACAGCACTGGTTTATGTTCCTTGTTATGTTGAGTGATGATGACACAGCACTGGTTTATGTTCCTTGGTATGTTGTGTGATGATAACACAGCACTGGTTTATGTTCCTTGTTATGTTGTGTGATGATGACACAGCACTGGTTTATGTTCCTTGTTATGTTGAGTGATGATGACACAGCACTGGTTTATGTTTCTTGTTATGTTGAGTGATGATGACACAGCACTGGTTTATGTTCCTTGTTATTTTGTGTGATGATGACACAGCACTGGTTTATGTTCCTTGTTATGTTGTGTGATGATGACACAGCACTGGTTTATGTTCCTTCTTATGTTGTGCGATGATGACAAAGCACTGGTTTATGTTCCTTGTTATGTTGAGTGATGATGACACAGCACTGGTTTATGTTCCTTGTTATGTTGTGTGATGATGACACACCACTGGTTTATGTTCCTTGTTATGTTGTGTGATGACGACACAGCACTGGTTTATCTTCATTTTTATGTTTTGTGATGATGACACAGCCCTGGTTTATGTTAATTGTTATGTTGAGTGATCATGACACAGCACTGGTTTATGTTCCTTGTTATGTTGAGTGATGATGACACAGCACTGGTTTATGTTCATTGTTATGTTGAGTGATTATGACACAGCACTGGTTTATGTTCCTTGTTATGTTGTGTGAAGATGACACAGCACTGGTTTATGTTCCTTGATTTGTTGAGTGATGATGACACAGCACTGGTTTATGTTCATTGTTATGTTGTGTGATGATGACACAGAACTGGTTTATGTTCCTTGTTATGTTGAGTGATGATGACACAGCACTGGTTTATGTTCCTTTTTAGGTTGAGTGATGATGACACAGCACTGGTTTATGTTCCTTGTTATGTTATGTGATAATTACACAGCACTTGTTTATGTTCCTTGTTATGTTGAGTGATGATGACACAGCACTGGTTTATGTTCCTTGTTATGTTGAGTGATGATGACACAGCACTGGTTTATGTTCCTTGTTATGTTGAGTGATGATGACACAGCACTGGTTTATGTTCCTTGTTATGTTGAGTGATGATGACACAGCACTGGTTTATGTTCCTTGTTATGTTGAGTGATGATGACACAGCACTGGTTTATGTTCCTTGTTTTTTTGTGTGACGATGACACAGCACTGGTTTATGTTTCTTGTTATTTTGTGTGATGATGACACAGCACTGGTTTATGTTTCTTGTTATGTTGTGTGATGATGACACAGCACTGGTTTATGTTCCTTGTTATGTTGAGTGATGATGACACAGCACTAGTTTATGTTCCTTGTTATGTTGAGTGATGATGACACAGCACTGGTTTATGTTCCTTGTTATGTTGTGTGATGATGACACAGCACTGGTTTATGTTCCTTGTTATGTTGAGTGATGACGACACAGCACTGGTTTATGTTCCTTGTTATGTTGAGTGATGATGACACAGCACTGGTTTATGTTCCTTGTTATGCTGAGTGATGATGACACAGCACTGGTTTATGTTCCTTGTTTTGTTGAGTGATGATGAAACAGCACTGGTTTATGTTCCTTGTTATGTTTAGTGATGATGACACAGCACTGGTTTATGTTCCTTGTTATGCTGAGTGATGATGACACAGCACTGGTTTATGTTCCTTGTTATGTTGAGTGATGATGACACAGCACTGGTTTATGTTCCTTGTTATGTTGTGTGATGATGACACAGCACTGGTTTATGTTCCTTGTTATGTTGAGTGATGATGACACAACACTGGTTTATGTTCCTTGTTATGTTGAGTGATGATGACACAGCACTGGTTTATGTTCCTTGTTATGTTGTGTGATGATGACACAGCACTGGTTTATGTTCCTTGTTATGTTGAGTGATGATGACACAGCACTGGTTCATGTTTCTTGTTATGTCGTGTGATGGTGACACAGCACTGGTTTATGTTCCTTGTTATGTTGTGTAATGATGACACAGCCCTGGTTTATGTTCCTTGTTATGTTGTGTGATGATGACACAGCACTGGTTTATGTTTCTTGTTATGTTGAGTGATGATGACACAGCACTGGTTTATGTTCCTTGTTATTTTGTGTGGTGATGACACAGCACTGGTTTATGTTCCTTTTTATGTTGTGTGATGATGACACAGCACTGGTTTATGTTCCTTCTTATGTTGTGCGATGATGTGAAAGCACTGGTTTATGTTCCTTGTTATGTTGAGTGATGATGACACAGCACTGGTTTATGTTCCTTGTTATGTTGTGTGATGATGACACACCACTGGTTTATGTTCCTTGTTATGTTGAGTGATGATGACACAGCACTGGTTTATGTTCCTTGTTATGTTGAGTGATGATGACACAGCACTGGTTTATGTTCATTGTTATGTTGAGTGATTATGACACAGCACTAGTTTATGTTCCTTGTTATGTTGTGTGATGATGACACAGCACTGGTTTATGTTCCTTGTTTTGTTGAGTGATGACACAGCACTGGTTTATGTTCCTTGTTTTGTTGAGTGATGATGACACAGCACTGGTTTATGTTCCTTGTTATGTTGTGTGATGATGACACACCACTGGTTTATGTTCCTTGTTATGTTGAGTGATGATGACACAGCACTGGTTTATGTTCCTTGTTTTGTTGAGTGATGACACAGCACTGGTTTATGTTCCTTGTTTTGTTGAGTGATGATGACACAGCACTGGTTTATGTTCCTTGTTATGTTGAGTGATGATGACACAGCACTTGTTTATGTTCCTTGTTATGTTGAGTGATGATGACACCGCACTGGTTTATTTTCCTTGTTATGTTGACTGTTGATGACACAGCACTGGTTTATGTTCCTTGTTATGTTGACTGATGATGACACAGAACTGGTTTATGTTCCTTGTTATGTTGTGTGATGATGACAGAGCTATGGTTTATGTTCCTTGTTATGTTGAGTGATGATGACACAGCACTGGTTTATATTCCTTGTTATGTTGAGTGATGATGACACAGCACTGGTTTATGTTCCTTGTTAAGTTGAGTGATGATGACACAGCACTGGTTTATGTTCCTTGTAATGTTGAGTGATGATGACACAGCGCTGGTTTATGTTCCATGTTATGTTGAGTGATGATGACACAGCACTGGTTTATGTTCCTTGTTATGTTGAGTGATGATGACACAGCACTGGTTTATCTTCCTTGTTATGTTGAGTGATGATGACACAGCGCTGGTTTATGTTCCATGTTATGTTGAGAGATGATGATACAGCACTGGTTTATGTTCCTTGTTATGTTGAGTGATGATGACACAGGACTGGTTTATGTTCCTTGTTATGTTGAGTGATGATCACATAGCACTGGTTTATGTTCCTTGTTATGTTGAATGATGATGACACAGCACTGGTTTATGTTCCTTGTTATGTTGTGTGATGATCACACAGCACTGGTTTATGTTCCTTGTTATGTTGTGTGATGATGACACAGCACTGGTTTATGTTCCTTGTTATGTTGTGTGATTATGACACAGCACTGGTTTATGTTCCTTGTTATGTTGAGTGATGATGACACAGCACTGGTTTATGTTCCTTGTTATGTTGTGTGATTATGACACAGCACTGGTTTATGTTTCTTGTTATGTTGAGTGATGATGACAGCACTGGTTTATGTTCCTTGTTATGTTATGTGATGATGACACAGCACTGGTTTATGTTCCTTGTTATGTTGAGTGATGATCACCCAGCACTGGTTTATGTTCCTTTTTATGTTGTGTGATGATCACACAGCACTGGTTTATGTTCCTTGTTATGTTGTGTGATGATGACACAGCACTGGTTTATGTTCCTTGTTATGTTGTGTGATGATGACACAGCACTGGTTTATGTTCCTAGTTATGTTGTGTGATGATGACACAGCACTGGTTTATGTTCCTTGTTATGTTGAGTGATGATTACACTGCACTGATTTATGTTCCTTGTTATGTTGAGTGATGATGACACAGCACTGGTTTATGTTCCTTGTTATGTTGTGTGATGATGACACAGCACTGGTTTATGTTCCTTGTTATGTTGTGTGATGATGACACAGCACTGGTTTATGTTCCTTGTTATGTTGTGTGATGATGACACAGCACTGGTTTATGTTCCTTGTTATGTTGTGTGATGATGACACAGCACTGGTTTATGTTCCTTGTTATGTTGAGTTATGATTACACAGCACTGGTTTATGTTCCTTGTTATGTTGTGTGATGATGACACAGCACTGGTTGATGTTCCTTGTTATGTTGTGTGATGATGACACAGCACTGGTTTATGTTCCTTGTTATTTTGTGTGATGATGACAGAGCACTGGTTTATGTTCCTTGTTATGTTGTGTGATGATGACACAGCACTGGTTTATGTTCGTTCTTATGTTGTGCGATGATGACACAGCACTGGTTTATGTTCCTTGTTATGTTGAATGATTATGACACAGCACTGGTTTATGTTCCTTGTTATTTTGTGTGATGATGAACAGCACTGGTTTATGTTCCTTGTTATGTTGTGTGATGATGACACAGCACTGGTTTATGTTCGTTCTTATGTTGTGCGATGATGACACAGCACTGGTTTATGTTCCTTGTTATGTTGAGTGATGATGACACAGCACTGGTTTATGTTCCTTGTTATGCTGTGTGATGATGACACACCACTGGTTCATGCTCCTTGTTATGTTGTGTGATGATGACACAGCACTGGTTTATGTTCCTTGTTATGTTGTGTGATGATGACACAGCACTGGTTTATGTTCCTTGTTATGTTGTGTGATGATGACACAGCCCTGGTTTATGTTCCTTGTTATGTTGAGTGATGACTCAAAACTGGTTTATGTTCCTTGTTATGTTGAGTGATGATGACACAGCCCAGGTTTATGTTCCTTGTTATGTTGTGCGATGATGACACAGCACTGGTTCATGTTCATTGTTATGTTGAGTGATGATGACACAGCACTGGTTTATGTTCCTTGTTATGTTTAGTGATGATGACACAGCACTGGTTTATGTTCCTTATTATGTTGCGTGATGATGACTCAGCACTGGTTTATGTTCCTTGTTATGTTGTGCGATGATGACACAGCACTGGTTCATGTTCCTTGTTATGTTGAATGATTATGACACAGCACTGGTTTATGTTCCTTGTTATTTTGTGTGATGATGACACAGCACTGGTTTATGTTCCTTGTTATGTTGTGTGATGATGACACAGCACTGGTTTATGTTCGTTCTTATGTTGTGCGATGATGACACAGCACTGGTTTATGTTCCTTGTTATGTTGAGTGATGATGACACAGCACTGGTTTATGTTCCTTGTTATGCTGTGTGATGATGACACACCACTGGTTTATGTTCCTTGTTATGTTGTGTGATGATGACACAGCCCTGGTTTATGTTAATTGTTATGTTGAGTGATTATGACACAGCACTGGTTTATGTTCCTTGTTATGTTGAGTGATGATGACACAGCACTGGTTTATGTTCCTTATTATGTTGCGTGATGATGACTCAGCACTGGTTTATGTTCCTTGTTATGTTGAGTGATGATGACACAGCACTGGTTTATGTTCCTTATTATGTTGTGTGATGATGTCACAGCACTGGTTTATGTTCCTTGTTATGTTGTGTGATGATAACACAGCCCTGTTTTATGTTCCTTGTTATGTTGAGTGATGACACAGCACTGGTTTATGTTCCTTGTTATGTTGAGTGATGATGACACAGCCCTGGTTTATGTTCCTTGTTATGTTGTGCGATGATGACACAGCACTGGTTCATGTTCCTTGTTATGTTGAGTGATGATGACACAGCCCTGGTTTATGTTCCTTGTTATGTTGTGCGATGATGACACAGCACTGGTTTATGTTCATTGTTATGTTGAGTGATGATGACACAGCACTGGTTTATGTTCCTTGTTATGTTGACTGATGATGACACAGCACAGGTTTATGTTCCTTGTTATTTTGGGTGACGATGACACAGCACTGGTTTATGTTCCTTGTTATGTTGACTGATGATGACACAGCACAGGTTTATGTTCCTTGTTATTTTGGGTGACGATGACACAGCACTGGTTTATGTTCCTTGTTATGTTGAATGATTGTGACACAGCACTGGTTTATGTTCCTTGTTATGTTGTTATGATGACACAGCACTGGTTTATGTTCCTTGTTATGTTGTGTGATGAATACACAGCACTGGTTTATGTTCCTTGCTAAGTTGAGTGATGATGTCACAGCACTGGTTTATGTTCCTTGTTATGTTGACTGATGATGACACAGCACAGGTTTATGTTCCTTGTTATGTTGAGTGATGATGGCACAGCACTGGTTTATGTTCCTTGTTATATTGTGTGATGATGACACAGCACTGGTTTATGTTCATTGTTATGTTGAGTGATGATGACACAGCACTGGTTTATGTTCCTTGTTATTTTGGGTGACGATGACACAGCAATGGTTTATGTTCCTTGTTATGTTGAGTGATGACACAGCACTGGTTTATGTTCCTTGTTATGTTGAGTGATGATGACACAGCACTTGTTTATGTTCCTTGTTATGTTGACTGATGATGACGCAGCACTGTAGTTTACCTGGAGAGAGTTCCGGGGGTCAACGCCCCCGCGGCCCGGTCTGTGACCAGGCCTCCTAGTGGATCAGAGCCTGATCTACCAGGCTGTTGCTGCTGGCTGCACGCAAACCAACGTACGAGCCACAGCCCGGCTGATCAGGAACTGACTTTAGGTGCTTGTCCAGTGCCCGCTTGAAGACTGCCAGGGGTCTGTTGGTAATCCCCCTTATGTGCGTTGGGAAACAGTTGAACAGTCTCGGGCCCCTGACACTTATTGTATGGTCTCTTAACGTGCTAGTGACACCCCTGCTTTTCATTGGGGGGATGGTGCATCGCCTGCCAAGTCTTTTGCTTTCTTAGTGAGTGATTTTCGTGTGCAAGTTCGGTACTAGTCCCTCTAGGATTTTCCAGGTGTATATAATCATGTATCTCTCCCTCCTGCATTCCAGGGAATACAGGTTTAGGAACCTAAAGCGCTCACAGTAATTGAGGTGTTTTATCTCCGTTATGCCCGCCGTGAAAGTTCTCTGTACATTTTCTAGGTCGGCAATTTCACCTGCCTTGAAAGGTGCTGTTAGTGTGCAGCAATACTCCATCCTAGATAGAACAAGTGACCTGAAGAGTGTCATCATGGCCTTGACCTCCCTAGTTTTGAAGGTTCTCATTATCCATCCTGTCATTTTTCTAGCAGATGCGATTGATACAATGTTATGGTCCTTGAAGGTGAGATCCTCCGACATGATCACTCCCAGGTCTTTGACGTTGGTGTTTCGCTCTATTTTGTGGCCAGAATTTGTTTTGTACTCTGATGAAGATTTAATTTCCTGATGTTTACCATATCTGAGTAATTGAAATTTCTCATCGTTGAACTTCATATTGTTTTCTGCAGCCCACTGAAAGATTTGGTTGATGTCCACCTGGAGCCTTGCAGTGTCTGCAATGGAAGACACTGTCATGCAGATTCGGGTGTCATCTGCAAGGGAAGACACGGTGCTGTGGCTGACATCCTTGTCTATGTCGGATATGAGGATGAGGAACAAGATGGGAGCGAGTACTGTGCCTTGTGGAACAGAGCTATTCACCGTAGCTGCCTCGGACTTTACTCTGTTGACGGCTACTCTCTGTGTTCTGTTAGTGAGGAAATTATAGATCCATCGACCGACTTTTCCTGTTATTCCTTTAGCACGCATTTTGTGCGCTATTACGCCATGGTCACACTTGTCGAAGGCTTTTGCAAAGTCTGTATATATTACATCTGCATTCTTTTTGTCTTCAAGTGCATTTAGAACCTTGTCGTAGTGATCCAATAGTTGAGACAGACAGGAGCGACCTGTTCTAAACCCATGTTGCCCTGGGTTGTGTAACTGATGGGTTTCTAGATGGGTGGTAATCTTGCTTCTTAGGACCCTTTCAAAGATTTTTATGATATGGGATGTTAGTGCTATTGGTCTGTAGTTCTTTGCTGTTGCTTTACTGCCCCCTTTGTGGAGTGGGGCTATGTCTGTTGTTTTTAGTAACTGTGGGACGACCCCCGTGTCCATGCTCCCTTTCCATAGGATGGAAAAGGTTCCTGATAGGGGCTTCTTGCAGTTCTTGATGAACACAGAGTTCCATGAGTCTGGCCCTGGGGCAGAGTGCATGGGCATGTCATTTATCGCCTGTTCGAAGTCATTTGGCGTCAGGATAACATCGGATAGGCTTGTGTTAATCAAATTTTGTGGCTCTCTCATAAAAAATTCATTTTGATCTTCGACTCTCAGTCTGGTTAGCGGCTTGCTAAAAACTCAGTCATATTGGGACTTGAGTAGCTCACTCATTTTCTTGCTGTCATCTGTGTAGGACCCATCTTGTTTAAGTAGAGGCCCAATACTGGACGTTGTTCTCGATTTTGATTTGGCATAGGAGAAGAAATACTTTGGGTTTCTTTCGATTTCATTTATGGCTTTTAGTTCTTCCTGCGATTCCTGACTCCTAAAGGATTCTTTTAGCTTAAGTTCGATGCTTGCTATTTCTCTGACCAGTGTCTCCCTACGCATTTCAGATATACTGACCTCTTTTAGCCGCTCTGTTATTCTTTTCCGTCGCCTGTAAAGGGAGCGCCTGTCTCTTTCTATTTTACATCTACTCCTCCTTTTTCTTAGAGGAATAAGCCTTGTGCATACATCGAGTGCCACCGAGTTAATCTGTTCTAGGCATAAGTTGGGGTCTGTGTTGCTTAGTATATCTTCCCAGCTTGTATCGGTTAGGACTTGGTTTACTTGGTCTCACTTTATGTTTTTGTTATTGAAGTTGAATTTGGTGAATGCTCCCTTGTGACTAGTCTCATTATGTCGGTCTGGGGCTCCACGCATACATGTCTGAACCTCAATTATGTTGTGATCTGAGTATATTGTTTTTGATATGGTGACATTTCTTATCAGATCATCATTGTTGGTGAAGATGAGGTCTAGTGTATTCTTCAGTCTAGTAGGCTCTATTATTTGCTGGTTTAAATTGAATTTTGTGCAGAGATTTAAAAGCTCGTGTAAGTGTGAGTTTTCATCAGAGCTGCCTCCTGGTGTTATTACTGCAACAATATTATTTGCTATATTCCTCCATTTTAGGTGCCTTAAGTTGAAATCCCCCATGAGCAAGATGTTGGGTGCAGGAGCTGGAAGATTTTCCTGACAGTGGTCAATTTTTAACAGCTGTTCCTGGAATTGCTGGGATGTTGCATCCGGAGGCTTGTAGACTACCACAATGACTAGGTTTTGGTTCTCGACCTTTACTGCTAAAACTTCCACTACATCATTTGAGGCATTAAGCAGTTCTGTGCAAACAAGTGACTCTGCAATGTAGAGGCCAACCCCCCCCCCCTTTTGCCTGTTCACTCTGTCACATCTGTATAGGTTGTAACCTGGGATCCATATTTCGTTGTCCAAGTGATCCTTTATGTGGGTCTCAGTGAAAGCCGCGAACATTGCTTTTGCCTCTGCAAGCATTCCACGGATGAAAGGTATTTTGTTGTTTGTTGCTGGCTTTAGACCCTGTATATTTGCAAAGAAGAATGTTATCGGACTGGTGGTATTGTTGGTACTGGGGGGGGATTTTTTTCCGGCATTAGTATCTGTATCTGTTGGTTTGGAGTGGAGGCCTTCGACTGTGGTTCCACTCCAGGAATGACTAGATTTGGTGTACGATTTCTGCCATTTCCTGCCAGTTTTTTTTCCTTCCTGGCACTAAAAAACTTCTCCCTCTTGAGTGGCTGTGGCTACCCAGGTTTTCCCATGGCCTGGATGTTTTGTATCTTTTTGTCCTCTTTAGATGGTATGCCTGGCAATTTAAGTTATGGCACAGTATTTCCTGTACTGAAGAGGTACACAGTTCAGGGTGAAAAAGCTTACGGGAAGGGAGTTTGCATTTTCCTGTTGTCATATGGGCATGGCATTTTCTAGGGTGGTCATAGTTGCACGTCCCATCTGTTTTTCCAGATTTCCCATGCCAGCAGATACCAAGTGCATAGTATGTGCACAGGCTTGGTTTCCGTTTGCCTTGGGTTTCTGTGACTGTATTCCCTGTTGGTGCATGTTTCCCTGTCTTACTTCTATCCTCCCTAGCACCAACAATGGAGCTCCCACCAGTTGTTTTTGGTAATATATCCTCACTATTGCTAGTGGAATCCTCTTGTTTGCTATTTCCTGCGGTATTTCTAGTTTGCAATATTGGTTTTATCTTATCTTTGACTACACTTGTTTCCCTACTATGGCTCCTGTCCCCTATGAGGTCATTTATATGTATTCTTTCCTGCGTATAATTCCCGACTACCTGGACAAAATCTCCAGCTTCACCATTACTGTCTCCCAGGACAGCATCTCCAGCTTCACCATTACTGTCTCCCAGGACAGCACCTCCAGCTTCACCATTACTGTCTCCCAGGACAGCACCTCCAGCTTCACCATTACTGTCTTCCAGGACAGCACTATCAGCCCCACATTTACTGACTACCAGGACTTCATCTCCAGCCTTACAGTTTCTGACTACATGGCCAGTATCAAGGGCAGTACCATTCAGCCCAGACTTTTTATGTTCCCATCTGTTGTAGAAAGCTTCCAGGTTTTCCATGAAACAGCTTTGATGTTGTCCTCTTTTAATACCCTTGTGATTTTAGTCCACAGATTTATCTCATTTGGGCATACCCAAAAACACTTCCCTGTTTTAACACTGCTTGTAGCTAGTTCTTGGATATCTGCACAAGGGGCGTGACACCAATTTCCACAAAAATGACAATTTACCCATGTGGAAGCCCGTTTGTTTGACTGACCACAGACTACACACAGCTTCATAATGATTTGAATGGTTGATTTACTGCAATTCTACTAGCAACCTCTTGAATATTCTATTAATAACCTCCTTAAAT
>NW_027198227.1:0-42500 GCF_038502225.1 Cherax quadricarinatus
TCGTTCAAGACTTCTTCCGATACCGATACCATCGGAGAACGTGATTGTTTGGTCATTGCCCAGGTAACTGCGCTCAGAGGAAAGAGGGTAGGTTCCTTTCGTCGGGCTTCGATGACGTAATTTTTCTCGGTTGGATTTTGCATAACTGGGTTCCTTCCATATTCCTTCTTTCGCCAAGTCATTCCCAATCAATAGGTCTACGCCTTTTATGGGGAAGTTAGTGGGAGACACTCCGATAGAAGTCCAGCCAATAAAAATAGGAGTTTCGACATATAACTTGTATAGGAGTACTCGAAAGCCGTGTACGATTCGGTTGGGAATGATAACAGTCCATCTCTTTACAGAGTTAAGTGGGATCCTGTATCTCTAAAGGAGTTTACTAGAAACAAACGGCTATCGCTAATTCCTACATTGCTTTTGGAAAAGTAAGGACTCATAGCCCGCGACAAGTGTGACGATGATACCCATGCTCTGCTTAGTCAACTAGGAGGTTGTGTTCCTTTTTCCCTTGGACCGAGCATCCACTCCTGGTTTAGGCTCTCCTAGATGAGTCGTAGAGGATAGTATTTGTGTGGGCAATTCATAGGATGGACTCCTTGCGATTTAAAATGTCCTAGCATCGAACAATACGAACATTTAATTTTTCCCGATGACCTATCTGGTCTATAGGACGGGATCGATTGAACTTGGTGTCTTATCTCGGGTTTACCTACTGCACGGAAATGATAGGGCTGGGTACCCAGCCTACCAGAGGACTTCGTAGGTTCGGGTTTCGCTACTGGTTTGATTACCTCCTGGATATTTCAGGTTGTACCAGCCGCTGGGAAATATCAGTTTCCGCTAGTGCGGCAGTCTCCAACAACGTCGTTCGCGGATAGCCAATGAGATATTGGCGAACTTCCTCAGGAAAATTAGCGTATAAATCTTCTAGTAACATTAATTGTGTTATGTCCTTTAAGGAAGTGACCCGAGAAGCTCGACTCCAACGTTCAAATGCGACAGCTTTTCCACGGGCAAAATATACACAAATTTGTTCTGATTGCCGTTTCATAGAGCGAAAAGCTATTTGGTAGCTAATAGGGAGCATGTCATAGTTCTCTTTACTACCTCATACTGGACATAAAACTCATACGGCAAAGATGCCGTATAAGCCTGCGCTTTGCCACATAGGGACGTGTGTAATAAAGTGGCCCATTTATCTTTGGGCCAGCCCATTGAACGCGCCTGATTCTCAAAAATTTCGAAGAACTCATGTAAGTCCGTCTCATGAAATTTAGGCACCATCAAAGCTGCTTTATGTAAATCGAACCCGGTTATTATGTTCTTCATGACACTTTCTTCCGGACATCTCTTCTGCTTTGTTTCAAAACGAAACATTTCACGCCTAAATTCTTCTTCGTTTAGATGTCTTCTAGCCTCGATTTGAGAGTTTTTTTAAGAGTAAAATGTGTTCTATTCCCTCTAGCTGTTCAGACGTGAAATTCCCAAGCGGCAGCGCCACCAAGGGAAATTCGTTCTTCTTTTCCGGGTATGTTTTGGGAAGGGCACCAGTCCTAATATTATCTCAGTCATTTGACCGAGGGTTTGTTCCCTGAACAGATACATACTCTGGGGGAATGAACGGGAAGGACGCTTGGGATTGAAATGAATGATAAAGCCTTGTCGAGTCTGATTCAACTTCATTACTTAGAGCGGTTCTTATCCGTGGGATTTCTACCTCAACAAATTGAGAGAAGACTACCTTCCATATCTTCTATTTCTGGCATTACAGGGGATTTTGGGAATAATCCATCCCTAATTAGCGACCTAAGAGTTTCTGCGCTATGGTGTCTGTTATATGGCATATCTAACTGCCTAGCTATTTGCCAACACGTCTGTAATTTAAGGGTATCAAGAGTAGCCTCTGTTAATTCATCTAATAATAACTTAGTTCCTGTATCCATTTTCTTAATTCTTGTAAGGGTGCTTAATTTAATGTAAATCAAATATTTCAGAGTAAGTAACTCCCGACAGACAACACATTTGTTATGCCTTGCTCTATGCCATCACAATAAGGGAATAATTACTTCGTTTTGTTTTTTGGTTAGTTTCATTTATTACCAATTATGAACCTTTATTGGTATCCAGTCAGTGAATTAAAATGACAATTCACTATTATCAGTGAAATGAGACTGTACAATGAGGAACGTAATTCTACGTTTAAATCCTTATAAATTAAGTATAATACAATAATTACAATGAACAGTCAAAATAAGAACGACTATGGGAGCTTTAAGGAAGTAAATTAGTTATCCTTCTTAAGCAGAAAAGTTATTAGACTTTTGGAATTAACAGCAAAGTTAAGACAATAGGCATGATTTAGAATTCTTGAATAAGTTAAGAGCTGCGGGTTGAAGACCCGATCAGAGTCAGTGCTATGATCTGACTGACTGTTCAAATACTGAATGGTCTGATGTCAAGTCGGTCAGGAGGCAGCGCCAGGCGCCAATTCTGGAACCATCAACCGGTCCCCAAAGTCGTGGTTTCCCACTTGCATAACAAAACACAGTACTCAACATGCTATAATACAATATTTTTGTAGATGAATGGTTCAGAGAACCGACATGTTCATAAATTAGACACATGTGCAACTCTTGGGTATCTTTATTGAGGAAACGTGTCGCCACACAGTGGCTTCATCAGTCCATACAAAGGAGAATCTTGAAGAACAGGAGGAGAATGAGGTAATCAGTCCCTCAACCTTGAGTCGATGTGGTCAGTCCATCAATCTTGAATAGAATACGGCATACGTGCTGAGAAGGAGCTTATAAACCGTTGGCAGGAGAGGTGCAGCAGTCATAGGTGGTGTAACATTTGTTCAAAGTTGAAGTAGGTCGTGCCCAAGAATTAGGCAAGCTTGCCTAATTCTTGGGCACGACCTACTTCAACTTTGAACAAATGTTACACCACCTATGACTGCTGCACCTCTCCTGCCAACGGTTTATAAGCTCCTTCTCAGCACGTATGCCGTATTCTATTCAAGATTGATGGACTGACCACATCGACTCAAGGTTGAGGGACTGATTACCTCATTCTCCTCCTGTTCTTCAAGATTCTCCTTTGTATGGACTGATGAAGCCACTGTGTGGCGAAACGTTTCCTCAATAAAGATACCCAAGAGTTGCACATGTGTCTAATTTATCATAATACAATATTCATGACATGTGTATGCTACAATAGAAATACCTAACAAATAACAAATCTTATTAAGTGCAACCTTGCTCGAGAGTAACTACCATTTATACAATACCCAATAATAATATCAATCATTCGTCTCTCAACCTTTGAGTGGTGAGGACGTGTGCTCCTGCTGCCCCTAGCGTTGATTGGTGGCAGTTATATTTTCACAGCTTGGCGCTGGCCAGCCGGAGACGCATCAATAGTGTGTTGAGCTTATCCGCGGGACTGTTACAGGAACTTCTATGGAGCTGCTACTACCTGCAGTCATACGAGATACATATAGTATTGCTAACGAGGAGATATGTGGAGTAGGGCTGAATGGCACGACGAGGATCTTTGTCAAGTTTAACTTGGCAGGTGTGTATGAAGCGGTGGTGGACAGGTACCAGGAGGTCACTGTGACGGTTAACTATGCTGTGACCGTGCGACTTCACGACGTATATCGTCATTACACATGGGTTAAGATTAGAAATGTGCCTTTCGAGGCGGATGATTCTGACATCCGTCTTGCGATGGGTAAATATGGTACAGTACATATGTCCACTGTTGGGAGGTGGGCTATGGGGCCATACGCAGGCATACCCGAAGGAACGTATTCTGTGAAGATGACGTTACGTTACCCTATTCTGTCGTACGTAGTGCTGCCAGAATTTCGGACCCAGGCGTTTGTGACATAAGCTGGGCAACGCCGGACCTGTCGGTTGTGTGGGTCATATGATCACCTAGCGGCTCTGTGTGGAAGGAGACGTGGCAACATGGAACAACAGCAACGACATGAAGCAGAAGAGAAGGGTGAGGAGCAAGATTTGCCTTATGTGACTCTGCCTACACAAGGTGGGTCCTGGAGTGAGGAGGTCGAGAGAGTGGAGGAGCTGGAGTTAGCAGGTGTGACGAGGGGGGGGGGACACCCCTTCATTGAACGTAGCTCAGGTGTTGGAAGAGAACACCCCGGATGCGAGTGATAGCGAAGTGAAAGACTCATTAGCCAAGGCTTTAAATGTGTTATTGGATGACAAGAGTATTGGGCGGGTGGGGAGTCCAGACCTAGTTCTTGGGCCTGCTGTGGATCAGGGCGTGGAACAGGATAAGCGGTCGGTGCAGTGTGATATGAATGTCTTGATGATGCAAGCGGTAGAGGTGGAGGTCCACCGGGACACTGTAACAGACGACATGATGCAAGCAGAGGGAGCGTCAAGGAAGTGCGCTGCTGCGCTATCTGACTCCGAGGAAGTGCTCACGCCTGCTCAGCGCACTGGGAAAAAGTCCTGGGCGGAAGTTACGCAGAGAGGACCCAGCGGCCCTAAGGGGCAGGAGTTGGTTAAGAGCGTTCCTAAAGGGGGGAGAGGGATCGAGGTGTCACGAAACGACCTGGTGGAGAGACAGTACCAGGGTCAAAAAGAAAAACCATTCTGTAGGCTTCAAGTGCATGACATTGAACATTAATGGATTGCGATCAGAGAGAAAGTGTGTATGGTTTAGTGAATATTTGGTGCGTAATAGTGTTGATGTGGTGTTCGTGCAGAAACACAACTACAGACCAGGCTATGAGTTGAAGGTGGATGGGTATAATGTGTATGTGGAGCATGCGATAAGGTTGAAAGGAGGAGTTGCCATCCTGGTAAGGGAAACTAACTCGTTCGTAGTGAGGCATTGTGAGGGTGGGGAGGGGAGGGTGATTCGTGTGGATGGGTGGGGGGGTCGGGTCCAGACGAGTTTGGTGAGTGTGTATGGTCCGGCAGAGGGAGATGTGCGTATTAAGAATAAATTTGTGAAGCATGTCCTAGTATATTATTTGCGTGCTTTGCCGGGTGTAGCTCTAATTGGTGGTGATTGGAATTGTGTGATAAGGCGTAAGGACGTGGAACCTAGAGGGGCAGGGTATTGTTCGGGGATTTTGGGGGAATTATTAAATGGGTGGAGTTAATGGACGTTGGGGGGGTTGTAGAACATACTTTTGTTAGACGTAGATATGTGGCTAGGCTCGATCGCTTGTACGTGCCCCGAACAGCAATAATGAGCAGAGTGCGTGTGGTGGACGCGGTTTTTTCGGATGACAGGGGAGTAATGGTGGACCTAGAATGGGAGGAATTGCCTAGAAGGGGTCAAGGTTATTGCAAGTTAAATATGAAGCTGTTGCAGGGTGAGGAATGTCGTCAGTCTTTTGTGCAACTGTGGGAATGGTTGGTGGATGAGGTGCCTGGGGATGATGCTCTGGTAAGTTGGTGGGATTCGGTGGCTAAAACTCGCATCAGAGAATATTATATTTGTCGTGGGAGGGAATATAATCGGTTAAAGTATGGGTTTCAAAGATATCTTGAAAGGGCAGCTGCATGACTGTTATGCACGAGGAGGAGCAAGCTATCCAGTGCTGGACATTGAGGGTTTAAAGGAGAGTATTAGGGTATTGCAAAACGAGCATTTTGATGGTGCACGAATTATGGGAGGATTGGAAGAAGTGCTATGGGGTGATCGGCTGTCGGCTTGCGTGTTAAGGGGCCAGAGAAAGAGGAGAGTGACGACAGAGATGATCTGGTTAAACGTACATGTAGGGATGGAAGGGTATAGAGCGGGTCAAGCATTGGTAACGACGGAGGGCATGAGTGGATATGTAGACGCTTGGTTTAAGTCATATATGCAAAGCGTGGGCATCCGTGAAGTGGCATTAGGGGAAATGGGAGGGTAGGTGCAGTGTGAGCTTGATGGTCAAGATCGGGAGGCATTAGGTGGGCCGATTACGGAGTGTGAGATTTGGCAGGCATTGTCAGGGGTGAGCTTGGGAAAGGCGCCGGGTATAGATGGGCTGCTAAATGATTTTTACGTAAAGAGTATGCTGAGGTCAGTGGTCACCTGCGGTCATACCTGCCTAAGCTCTTGGGAGTTAGCGTGGGCTGTTACCAAGCACCATGGCTTGTTGTAATGTTTTAGAATTTCAGGTTCAAGTGTTGAAGAAGGAGATTCTACTTCTTCAGGAGGAAAATAGGAGGCTGAAGCTTCGCATAGATGAGTTTGCGAGCGAGTGCGAGAAGGATTTAGCTGGTAAGGAAGGAATGGTCACCAGCAGTGATAGTGGCAGCCTCTTTAAGTAGCAAGTGGTTCACAGTTCAGGAAGAAGGAAGATGAGGAGGGTTAATAGAGAAGATATGAAGGTAGGAAATCGATTCTCTGTTCTCCAAGACGAGTGTACTTCAGTGGTTAGTGAGGTTGAAGGTACCACTGATTCCCCTGTTAATCAAGGTAAGAATATTTTAATAGTAGGCGATTCTCAGGTAAGATATATGGACCGTGCATTTTGTAACAGAGACAGAAAGGTCAGACAGAGAGTGTGTCTTCCTGGAGCTGGTGTTGGTGACATAGTCAGCAGGTAATGGGAACAAGCACATTATCTGTCTTAGTGCTGGGAGTAATGACATTGGGAAGGGCAGGAGAGAGGAGCTGCTGGATAAGTACAGGTCAGCCATAGAAGTAGTTAGGTCTAAGGGAGGGATCCCAGTCATATGTAGCATCTTGCCTAGAAAGGGAGTGGGCAATGAATGGATGTCTAGGGCAATTGGTATAAATTGCTGGCTAGACAGGTACTGCAAGGAACTTGCAATCCCATTCATTGATAACTTGGACCAATTCTTTGGCAAACGTGATATGTATGCAAGGGATGGGGTTCATCTCTCTGGGGATGGAGTGGTTGCATTAGCCAATTCAATTGAGAGGGTAATTGATGACTTGTTTAGGATTTTAAACTGATAGATTATAAAGGTATGGGTGTTTGTGGGAAACAATCAGGCTGCAGCATTAGGGTTAAAAACAGCAGTTATTACCGGGATACCTCAGGGATATGTTTAAAAGACATTCAAAATAAAGTTGCTAGTAATGGCAAATCAATTGATCAACAAACAAAGAGAGATAGTAGAGGGCAACGAGTGACTAGCTCCCTTAAGGTTTACTATACAAATAGTAGGAATCTAAGAAATAAGATAGAAGAGGTAAGATTACTTGCAAGTGTAGGTAATATAAATATTATTGATATAACAGACACCTGGTTCAACCTGAAAGATAGAGAAATGCCTTCTGAATGCAACATACAGGGTTATAAACTATTCCACACTGATAAGGTCAACAGGAAGGTTGGTGGTGTGGCGATGTATGTCAGAGAAAATTTAAATTGTTGTCTTAGACATGATATAAGATTAGAAACATCGAACACAGAATCTGTTTGGCTACAGTTTCTCGAGGGACGTGACAAATTAATTTTGGGTGTGATTTATAGGCCCCCAAACCTTGATAGGGAGGGCAGTAAGCTGTTATGGGACGAAATTCATAAGGCATCTAGATATGAAAATGTTGTGATAATGAGAGATTTTAACTTTAGACAAACTGATTGGAGCAATATGACAGGAAATCTTAAGTCTAGTGACATTCTTGATACGGTTCAGGATTGCATTTTAGAACAGGTTGTGACAGAACCAACTAGGGGAAACAATCTGCTTGACTTGGTTCTTGCCAACAAAGATTCACTAAATAATAATCTTGAGGTTAATACCTATTTACAAAGCAGGTGACAGGTCCTTGGCTTCTAACTATAGACCAATAAGCCTTACCTCCATAGTGGGAAAATTTATGGAATCAATAATTGCCGAAGCAATTCGTAGCCATCTTTACAGGTACAGATTGATTAATGAATCTCAACACGGTTTTACAAAGGGGCGTTCCTGTCTTATGAATTTACTAACTTTTTTCACTAAGATGTTTGAGGAGGTAGATCATAGTAATGAATATGATATTGTGTATATGGACTTCAGTAAGTCTTTCGATAGAGTTCCACACCAGAGGCTATTGAGGAATAGGAGAAGAAATTTTTTCCTGGGTAGAGGCATGGCTGACAAATAGACAGCAGAGATTTTGCATAAATGGGGACAAATCAGAATGGGGGCACATCACAAGCTGTGTTCCTCAGGAGTCAGTGTTTGGGCCCGTTGTTGTTCACAATTTACATAAACGACATAAATGAAGGAATAAATAGCGACATAAGCAAATTTGCTGATGACACCAAAATAGGTCGTCCATTCATTCTAATGAGGACACTAGAGCACTCCAGGATGATTTGAATAGACTGATGCAATGGTCGGAGAAGTGGCAGATGCAGTTTAATATTGACAAATGCAAAGTTATAAATGTTGGACAGTTAAATAACCATGCTACATATAAACTAAATAATGTAGATCCTAATACTACTGACTGTGAAAATGATTTAGGAGTTCTGGTTAGCAGTAATTTAAAACCAAGACAAAAGTGCATTAGTGTTTGCAATAAAGCTAATAGAATTCTTACCTTCATATCTAGAAGTATAAATAATAGAAGTCCTGTGGTTGTTCTTCAACTCTATATATCCTTGGTTAGGCCTCATTTAGACTATGCTGCTCAGTTCCGGTCACCGTATTACAGAATGGATATAAATGCTCTGGAAAACGTACAGAGGAGAATGATAAAGATGATCCCATGTATCAGAAATCTTCCATATTAGGATAGACTGAGGGCCCTAAATCTGCACTCTCTCGAAAGGCATAGAATTAGGGGGGATATGATCGAGGTGTATAAATGGAAAACAGTAAGAAATATAGGGGATGTAAATAGCGTGCTGAAAATTTCCAGCCAAGACAGGACTTGCAGCAATGGTTTCAAGTTGGAAAAATTCAGATTCAGGAAGGATATAGGAGAGCACTGGTTTGGTAATAGAGTTGTGGATGAGTGGAACAAGCTCCCGAGTACAGTTATTCAGGCGAGAACGTTGTGTAGTTTTAAAAATACGTTAGATAAACACATGAGTAGGTGTGGATGGGCGTGAGTTGGACCTGACTAGCTTGCGCTGCTGGGTTTGGTGCAGTGCTCCATCCTTGAATGGAGATGACCAGACTGGGTGGGTAATTGGGCTAATCTGGGGGGGATCATTGGTCTAATATGGGGGGGGACATGGACCTGCTCTGCATGGGTCAGTATTCCTGTTGCAGGGTTCCTTCTTTCTTATGTTCTTATGTTCTTAAACATTTGGGGAGTTCTGAGTTTTTTTTTAGTAAGGTTGTTTAACATACTTAAGGTGGCTGTGGTAATAGGAGAGCAGCAATGGACGGCCATTGTTGTGTTGGTACCGAAAGGGGAGCAGTTAACAGTAATAAATTATCGGGCTATTTCGCTTATGTGTGGAGATTATAAGTTGTTCGCGAGAATATTAGGGAACAGAATCAAGAGGGTGATAGGTAACGTAATTGATGGGGGACAATAGGGGTGCCAGGAAGGTCAATGTATGAAGGGCATGGCATGATTCGAGAATTTATAGAGAAACGGGGGGAGTTGAGTGATGGGAGTGTATTGGCGTTAGATTGGAAGGCTGCTTATGATAGTGTGGAAAGGGAAGCTTTATGGAGGTTCATGCGTTGGCAAGGTTTTGGGGAAGAAATATTATCTTGGGCAAAATAATTGTATCAGGGGGCGTCGATGAGGGTGCAGGTTAATGGGAGGCTAGGAGTTAAAATACAGATGAGACGGGGACTGCGCCAAGGTTGCCCACTATCGCAAATATTGTTTGCGTGTATACAGGATCCATTTTATAGGGCCATTCGGAGGTGTGTTGTGGGAGGTGGGAAGGGTAATGAATGGGGGGAGGGGGCTGGTATCGTAGGTTATGTGGATGACACAACTGTTTTGGTGAGAGGTAATGGGGACTTGCCTAGGGTGGGTAAGGTGGTGGATGTGTTTGGGGAGGCTTCAGGGATGAAAATTAATGTTGAGAAGACTAAGTTTCTGGACCTAAGGGATAGTACACATGGGGATTAGGTGGTAGGGGGTGGGTGGAGTGTGGTGAATCAACTATTGATATGTGGGATAGTTTATGTGAGAGATACACAGGTGGCTCAAGAGGTGAATTCGTTGCAAATAGTGGCTGGAGTATTGAAAAGACTTGGTGGTTTGAGGGCGGCACAACTAACGCTGCATCAAAGAGTAATAGTGACGAACGTGCTATTGTACAGCAAGTTATGGTGTGTGGTTGTCCTGTACCCGCTGATGCGACGTGAGGTAAAACGTTTACAACATGGGGATTTTAGGTTTATATGGGGATCGAGTTGTAAATGGTTAAGTAGAGCGGTGTTAACACTTCCGGACAATCGGGGAGGGCTGGGGCTTATACCTCTGGAAAAATTGGATGATGAGCATGTACCTAAAACGAAGTTTTATAAGGGAGGGGGGAGGGAGGGGAGGTGGACTTGTGAGAGTACGTAAGGATATGCAACGGTGGTGGGGGGGTAGGGATTTAATAGTTGGTGAGGCCATGTTGAGGTTTTTAATGACAGTGAGGGACCTGTCGTGTGTTAAATTGCAGGTCTTCGAAGGAGTGGAAGGTAGGTCAGTGGTGGCTGCTGTTGAAGGGACATACCCTATGTATGCGTGGAGCGAAATATGGACGCGTCTAAAACAGTTACGTGTAAAACAGGGTGTTCGGGAGGCAATGTTTAGATTTTTACATGGGATTTTGCCGTCTGGGGTTGTCCTATTCAACAGGAGGATAAGGGAGGGAGGGGAATGTAGAGTGTGTGGAAGCATGGAGACAATTTTTCATGCGGTATATTTTTATGACTGTATAGAAGTTGTGCGGGCCTGGTTAGGAAACGTGCTTAGGTTAGTGGGTGGGGAAGGGTTGCAGGTGTTATGGGCTTTAAGTTTGGATATAGGTCGGGTGAGTAAGATGGTGGAGAATGCAGTGGCGTATTTAGTCACGGATTTTATTTATACATCATGGGCCATGAGGGAGGTGGGCGTGGATGAAAGGATAAAGGTGTTAGCTGCGACATTTTACAAAACTAAGTATCGTAATAGTGAAATTTACAGAGGGAGTTGGGAGAATGCTTTTACTGAGGGCTATTGGAGTTTTAGGTTGAGGGACTTATGGGATTTACGTGCAATGTAAGGGGTTGCGGCGGGCTGGCTTCCTGATAAGGATAGTGTGAAAGGGTTTAGTGTGGAAGAGAATGAATATAGTACTGAGACATAAGTGCCTTTGACTGTGTGATGAGCGGGTTGTGTGTTGTGAACGATACAAATTCTCCAATTTAATTATTAATTATGCAATTGATAAAGGACGACAGATGTCGTAGTGTGATGGAATATTATATATATGAATCAAAATTATTGGTATGTGTGTAATGAAATGACAATGTGGGTGCACTGTGTGAATGCAAAATCTATATATAAACATGAGGTATTGAGTGTGGTAGGAAGGCATCAGTATTTACCGAAATGTGAAGGTCATGCACTGTTATGCATTATGTAAAAAGAATTACACCTTAGTATTGGTTTTAATGAATGGTTGAACTATTTTTTAGAAAAGCTTAACTCATCTTGTGTTTTCATTACATATTGTTTTTTCATGGGAGCTCTATAGAGCCCGTAGGTTTAGCTTACCTTTCAGATGACATATATTGTATGGTATTTGATGGATGACATAGGATGAGGTTTTTGTTTGATTTACTGGTTGTGTTGTAAAGTGTATGCTTCATATGTATATATTTATATCTTCCTCTAGAAGGTGATAAGTTTGGGTGTCTAGTAAATATACGTTGTACATGAATCATGTAGAATTGATTTTTATATTATCTCAATATATTGAGTTATACTGAACGTATCATGTTGTTCAGTATGGAATAATGAAAGCATTTCATACAATATAAAGTTAAATATAAAGACTGTTATGTGTCAGGTGGCTTGATGCGCAAAAAAAGGGGGGGGTAGTGTTTTCAGAATGTAAGGTGTACATTCCGTGGCAGGATGCACAATCAGGAATTAGATGTACCTGCCAAGGGGTCTTTAGGTTAGATTTAGTGTTCCAGGCATAATGTCATTACTCCAAGGATTGGAATGGTCATTGTTTACTGTACAGATTTGTGTCTTTCAGATGTACCACATTAATTGGAAAGTACATGTACTATGCAGAATTTTGCAACATATATTGTAATACTTATTGTTGTAATTGAGGTGTGCATTGATTTCTTTTTTTTTCACCACTGTTTTCGCTATGTAATTTGTCATTTGCTTTTATGTACTATGTATGTCTTTTAAATAAAATATAAAAAAAAAAAATAATATCATTCCTTGCCTAGCAGCCGGTGACGGTAGACGCTTGCTGCACCTCTCTGCCCGGTGAAAGTGCTAGCCAGGCTGACACAATGGTGGTTGGTATGCGCCGCAGGATTGATACAGTCGGTATTGAATTACAGAGAGGAACAATTAATCAGGAGTCGGCGTTGGTGTTGTTGCCTTTGATTATACGTGAGACGTATGGGATTGAGGATCGAGATCTTTACGGTGTGGCCTTAAACGGTAATTACAGGATGTTTGTGAAACTACTGTCTTCTCAGGTGTACGAGGACCAACTCGATCGTTATCAAGATGTCAGTATCGAGGTTAATGAGGAAATCCAGGTAAGGATGATCGACGTATCGCGTCAATTTACGTATATTAAGCTATGCAATGTGCCTTTCGAGGCAAATGAAGCTGACCTCCGTAGTGTGTTTGGAAAGTTTGGAACCATACACGTAGCACAACAAGGCAAGTGGACGGCAGGGGCATATGAGGGTTATCTGGAAGGCAGTTTTAGTCTGAAGATGACTCTGAAGCAACCAATACCATCGTATGTGTTCTTAGAGGAGTTCAGAACACAAATACTCGTAACTTACGTTGGACAATGCAGGAATTGTAGGCTGTGTGATGGTTATGATCACATAGCAGCTGAATGTGTGAGGCGGAGAACGGACCAGGGAATACCAAGGAGTGACATTTCGAGGCGAGGATCTGTGGTGACTGATCAGTATCACTAGGATGGACGTAGGCGTGGTTAGTTGTGGAGTGAGGAAGTGGAGGAAAGGCAAAGTGTGGTGCAGCCCGAGGGTGTTGTGGAGCACGAGGGTGCTGTGAAGCCCGAGGGTGCTATGGAGCCCAAGGGTGCTGTGGAGCAATTGAGTGCGTCTGAAGAGGGTACGAAGCACGTGGCAGAGAAGGAAGCAACAAATGATGTAGAAACTGACGTAGTGCTTGAGACAGTTTTGCAGGAGATGTTCCCTAAATCGGAGGAAACCTTGCCAGAGGGAAAGATGGGAGACCAGGTGCCAGGACATGGGGAAGATGAATGCAGGCCTAGAGGAAGGAATGGAATGTCGGTTTTGCCAAGTAGTGAGAAGGAGAAAGACGTGATAGAGGTGGAGGTGCACTATGAGGAAGGTCAGGAGACAAGCACGGAGGAAGAGGAAGTGTCGAGGAAGCGGGTAGCAGTCACGTCCGACTCGGATGACGTCCTCACTCCAGCACAAAGACCCGGGAAAAAGGCGGGAATTGAAGGTGTGTGTAGAGGCAAGGAGAAAAAGAAATGCCAGCAAGTGGTTCGGAGTGGAGGGGGGGTGAGTGCCAAGGATGGTGTGTATGGGGCTACAGGACAGTGGGAAAATGAGGTGAGGAAACGTGGATGGAAATTGTAAGCAGGCCTAAGGTGTATGACAATTAATGTTAATGGTTTATGTGCTAGTGGTAAGTGTGAATGGTTGAGAGGACTGCTGTATCGTTACAAGGTGGATGTAGCTTTTATACAAGAGCATAACTTGAAAGCTGAAAAATTGCTGTAATTGAATGGATATCGGGCTTATGTAATGCCAACGACACGTTTAAAATGGGAGTAGGTGTTTTAATTTGTGAGTCAAGTCCTTTTGTTTTGCAACGGTTTGAGGGGGGTGAAGGAAGAATAATGAGGGTGGACGGGTGGTGGATGCGTGAACGCGTCTTTTGTTGCAGTATATGCACCGGCGGAGAGCAATGTGAGGGTAAAATCGGCATTTGTAAGAGATGATCTTGTGTATTTCTTGAGAGCGCTACCCAGGGTAGCATTGATCCGGGGAGATTGGAATTGCATACTAAGGAGAATTGAGGTGATGCCAGAGGGGGTGGGATATTTCTCAAACATGTTGAGAGATTTGTGTAGAGACACTGGGGTAAGAGATGCGTTTTGTGGTGGAACAGGTGAAGTGCAACATACATATGTATGGGGGGATTATGCAGCTAGATTGGACAGGATCTATATAACGCAAGGGATTTCAGTAGAGTCTTTTCACACCATAGAAGCAATTTATTCAGATCACAGGGCAGTGGTGGTGGGGGTGGCATGGGATTCGTTGGGGAAACAGTTCAAAAGCTACTGGAAGTTAAACATGCGACTCCTTGAGTATGAGGAAGTGGAGGGGGGTTTGCTTCGTTGTGGAGGAAGCTAAGTGAGGAGGCGAAGGGGGTTGATAATGTGGTACGTTGGTGGGACAGTGTGGCCAAGGAGAGGATTTGTAGGTTTTATGTGGGTGAGGGGAAGCGTATAAATCGACTGAAGTATGGATTAACAAATTATTTAGAAAGTAGATTAGGGTACTATCATGAGCGAGGAGCGGTGGGCGGGGTATTCCAGACAGAGGCAATGGATGATCTGAAGAGAAGGTTAAGGGAGGTGCAGGAGGAGCGATTTCACGCAGTGAGGGTGCAGGCGGGAGTGGAGGAAGTGCTTTGGGGGGATAAACCAAGAACACAGTATTGGAGAGGAAACTGAAAGTATAGTATGCCAACACTGTTGGAATAATAAATAAGTGGGAGGAGTGGCATGAAAGAATCAAAGAGGCATCAGTGGTCATCATTGCTATCTGCTCTCACAGAAACTAAGCTCACAGGAATGATAACATATGCCATCTTTCCAATGGGATACCAGATCCTGAGGCAAGACAGAGGGAAAAGAGGAGGTGGAGTTGTGGCACTACTCATGAAAAACCAATGGGATTTTGATGAACCGGAGAGAGAGAAGCAAGACACTACATAATAGGAACACTTCAGTCTGGAGGTCCCAAGGTGGTAATTGCAGTGATGTATAACCCACCACAGAACCGCAAGAGGCCAAGGCAAAATATGATGAGAGTAACAGAGCGATAGTTGACACACTCACTGAAGTGGCCAGAAGTGGTCATACCAGCAGAGCAAAGCTGCTGATTGTGGGTGACTTCAGTCACAAGGAGATTGTGATAAATGCTCTTGACAACCGACAAGTTGAAGATTGAGACACTTATGCAACATATGGAAATTTTTATCGAATAAAGTTTCGCCACACAGTGGCTTCATCAGGCAAATACAAAGCAGAAAGGTGTAAGGAGAGAATAAGTTTGAGGTAACCAGTACCTCAGCCTGGAGCCAATAGGTTCAGTCCACCACTCTTGTAGAAAGTAGAGCATAGGGCGAGGGAAGTGGTTTATATACTGTAGTCAGGTGAGTCAAAGCAGGAGGAGGCGGGATCACAATGGAACCATCCACTAGTGTAAGTAGGTCTTCATCCTAAGGTTGGACAAGTGATGAATAATTCCTTGTATCAAGATTCCATGATATTGCAGTGTCTGAGAGATGTGATAAATGGTTTTGAAAACCAACAAGTTTATCACATCTGTCAGACACTGCAACATCATGAGATCTTGATTCAAGGAATTCTTCAACACTTGTCCAACCTTTGGACGAAGACCTACTTACACTAGTTGATGGTTCCACTGTGATCCCGCCTCCTCCTGCTTCGCCTCACCTGACTACACTATGTTATCCACTTCTCTGGCGTTATGCCAGAGTGATGGACTGAACTTTTTGATTCCAGGCTAAGGGACTGATTACGTCAAACTCCTCCTCCCCTTACACCTTTCTGCTTTATATTGCACTGATGAAGCCGCTAAGTGTCTCAGTCTTCACACGGATATTGACTAGGAGAACCTGGAGCCATCTGGAGGGCTCAGACGATGGAGATAGTACCGGAAAACCTCATGTACCAACAGAGAGGAGAGGATGATCCAGCAAGACTGGACCTAGTATTCACCTTGAGTACTGCAGATATTGAGGACATCACATATGGAAGCCCCCTCGAGGCCAGTGACCACATAGTAAAGTTACAAGTGGGGAGAGAAGCAGGAAGGACAGGACGAATGAAGCCAAACTACAAGAGAGAGGGACTACAGAGGCAAAAAGAATTTCCTGTATGGGGTTCAGTGGGACAGAGAACTGGCAGGGAAGCCAGTAAATGAGATGGTGGAATAACTGACAATATACAAGGAAGTTGAGGAGAGGTTTCTACCCAAGGGTAACAGAAATAATGAGAAATCCAGGGTGAGCCCTTGGTTAACTCAAAGGTGTAGAGAGGCCAAAACTAAGCCTGCTAGAGAATGGAAGAAGTACAGAAGGCAAAGGACCCAGGAGAACAAGGAGAGCAGTCGTAGAGGCAGAAATGAATATGCACAGATAAGAAAGGAGTCCCAACGGCAATGCGAAAATGACATAGCAGCAAAAGCCAAAGCTGTTGTACAGCTATATCAGGAGGAAAACAATAGTAAAGGACCAGGTAATCAGGCTGAGGAAAGATCACAAGAAACGATCGCAAAGTAAGTGAGGATCTTATCATGAGATTCAAAGAAGTGTTCACAGAGGAGACAAAAGGGACTCTAGAAAAATGGAGAGGTGGGGTACATACACCATCAAGTGTTGGCAACAATACATAAAACCGAGGAAGAAGTGAAGAGGCTGCTAATCAAGCTAGATACTTCAAAGGCGTTGGGGCTCGATAACATCTCTCCATGGGTCCTGAGAGAGGGAGCGGCGGTATTGTATGTACCACTAACATCAATCTTCAACATATATATATCGAAACATTTTTTTTTATTTTATTTAAAAACAAAACATATACATAATACATAAAAAAACACAATCCGACAAATTAACATAGCAAAAGACCGTGGTAGACAATGTCAGTACACACCCAACAAAACAAAATACAGTTTTACACATTTAATATTAAATATACTTCTGAATAACCACAACCAGTTTATGGAAAAAACATCCTGACTCCCAAACAAACAGGAGGAGTCATTATAAAACATGTAGGAGAAGGTCCTATAATCCTATATATATACATACATATACACACACATATACATGTGTGTGCACATGTGTGCATACAGAAAAGATTAAATTATACATGAAATAATGCGCAAATTCACTTGACCCCAAATAACATAAAATATATATTACATCCACTAATAGAACAATACCTAAGACATTGGTTCCCACATACACATCTACACCCAAAAACAAAAAAACAGACCCATACAGGGCCATATCCATGATCACTACTACATTCCCAACCACTTATCAACACATAAGGCTGATGTTGACAGTTAACATTCAGTATATAATATAACCTACCATACAGATATAAAGGTATACATAAAATCCCATAAATAACTTAAATATGCTCGTACAGAGTTCATAATGTACCCCTTTAATTATACTTTAAAAAACGTATAACAGGATGAAGTTGTCACCAGAAACAAACACATACAGCATATCCTCTACATATACATATGAATATAACCCCCTATACAAAAAAGTGCTTATAACGATAAAAGAAAAATAAAACCAAAACTCACATACAACTTTTAACACTGTGGGTTTACAAAAGTCATAAAGTCTACATACCCCGGAACCTTTATACATTAATTCACCTTTGTTCCGCAAGTACTACCAAAATATTGCATGTAACACACGGGTATCAAGGGCAACATACTTCTACACAGACTTACATGCATTATAAACAGAGTATCCAGAAATATGCCAATCATGATACCACATCCTCACGTTTTGTAGGCCTACCGGCCTACAAAACAAACCTAACATAATAGAACCTGCCTACCTTCATGCCTCAGGACTAGTGACACACCATAATCAAAACTGTGACAATTATAGTTTTGCATGCAATGCAATGAACAGCCATAAGTGCAGAGCTATTACAAAGTCATGTGCATTCATGTCACACCTCCACCATAACGTTACACTTAATACCCCGGTACCTAGAACAACCCTCCAAAAAACAGAGGAATCTTCCGGCACGAACCAAGGACAGATGCACACCAGACAAAAGGATTATGCCATACCATCCACTGACATTCACCACAATAAATCCATACACTCAATATCCAGCACACAACCGTCCAACGGCTCCCTACAAAACTATTACCCACATCAACACCATGCAACTCAGTCAGCCTACCTCATTCAGGCTTCCAATCACACCTATAGAACACACCACTGAAGAGGCCAACCCCTTGCCACCTTACCCTGACACCATGCGGAGTAAACGTGCAACAGTGAGTCCACGATATATCTCTGGAAAACTAGTTAACCACCGTCCCACATATAATTGTTTGTTCCTACACGCTGTCCTATAAAAACACGCCACCAACGCTTTTATCCTAATGTTTCCCTCCACCTCCCTCATCCCCCAAGAGACATACAAGTAATCAACTATTACATACCTCGTCGGTCACCCCTCCCATACCTAACATTAAAGCCCTAAGGGATGATATCTGATCCCCCCCAGTAAAAGAAAAACCCTCTTCATCCACAGTCTTACCAACTCCAAAGCTGAACAAAAATATACTACATGGAAAGTAGTTTTAACTTCCCCACAAAAACCGCATGATGCCTCTCTGACAAAACCCATTTGTCTCGGCACCTCTTTCGATGCCAAAATCCCCATAAGAAATCTATACACTAATTCCCTCACCCTTGCCTGTATCCTTAGTTCACTAAATTCCACCCATATCACCTGCCAATCATATGTGGGATACACTGCCATCCCCTGCATTGATTCCTGACGACGACCCACACCCACCAACCGTTTTACCTTGAGTTTATTAACATTGAGAACCTTTATCATAAACCTCAACATATCTTCACACTCCACTAAGTACCTGCCACTCCACCATTTGCGGACATCCCCCATCACCTCCCCCACCCAAAGACCCCTTTCCTCTCCTGCCCGAATGTACCTCTGCTTAATATATAGCGCCTTCACCCTAGATCCTAATGCCATCAATCCAATTCCTCCCTGTCTTACTGCGGTCATTACCACATCTTTGCCCAACCACGCCCTCCCAAAACCCCACACATACCTTAATACTCTCCTTTGTAATTTCATAATATCCTGACTTCTTAAGGGATAAATTTCCGCCACTCCCCACATCTTACTGTAAATCAGCGTATTTACCACCACAACCCTTTGCTGCAAGGTTACATCCCCGGCCCAGAAACACCTAAGCCTACTCAAAGCTCTGTCCATTACCATTCTGAATTAACCCTCCTGCTCTCCTGTGCATCTGCCAAATACAAAATCCCACAAATCTTGATCCTTTCTACAGTTATCCAACCAAACTCCTCCCCCAAGGTCCCGCCTACCCAAGTACCTACCTCCATCAACTGTGATTTTTGCTTATTAACCCTCATCCCAGTAGCATTCCCAAAAATCTCAAGTACCCTTCCCACCTTACATAAATCCTTTATCTCAATAAGTAAAACAGTAGTATCATCTACATAACCCACAATACCCCCACAAAAGCCTCCACCCTTCCCCATCCCTCCCGTCCCACCATCAACAAGCACATAGAAAGGATTCTGCATACATGCAAAGAGTATTTGGGAGAGCGGACACCCTTGCCTCAAACCCCTCCCCATGCTTACAGGACTACCCAACCTACCATTTACCTGTACTCTCATCGATTCATCATTATACAAAGTCCTCACCCATAACACCACCCTCCCTCCAAAACCCATCCTTACCATACTCTCAGTCAAAAAATCCCTATCCTCATAATCATAGGCATTCTCCCAATCCAGACCTAGAATACCGCCCCCACTACTACCCTCGGGGAAATCCCTGATATTTCCATGACCTACCCTCATACTCCTCCCTGGAATTCCAAACTGTCCCCTATGTATCACCGACCCCATGACCTTCTTCACTCTATTGCCCAAGATTTTCGAAAAACCTTGTAATCTGCACACATCAGAGATATTGCTCGATAAGCACTCAAAACTCTTCCCCCCTCTGCTTTGGCACCCAAACTATGACACCCATACTTTGCAATTTGCCCAACTTCCCACTAGTTAACATATGATTTAATACCCCAACAAAGATTTGCCTAATACACCCCCAATGTGCTCTATAAAAATCATTTGGTATATCATCTATACCCAGTGTCTTTCCAGTACTCATCCCTAAAGCTGCCTCTTCCACTTCAACCTCACTTATACCACCCTCCAACCCCACTCTATCCTGCTCACTTAAAACACTATGGAACCCCCCTCCAAAAATCCCCTCCCAGGAACTCCATTTCTCCCTAAACCAACTATCAGCATAAGGACTCATACTTTCTGTGGTGGATAGGACCCGACCCTATGGGTAACTTCCCGCCCCAGGGCTTGTCTCCAATTGTAATATGGTGGTTACCGTCTGACGTTCTCGAATTTTACGTAATACAAATCCGGACGGCTTATCACCCCACAATACATCCTCTAACCCTGCCCTAACCCTGATTGCATCAAACCTATCATTGTGTAATTCAGCTATTCTACCCCGAAGACTGTTCATGTCATCTCTCCTACCAGCTCCCCCCTCATAACAGTCCTTCAACTGTCCCTCCAGATAATTTGCAACCCATAACGCCACCTCACTTCTTCCTGTCCCCTAACCTTAAAAAAATTCACTATCTCAGGCTTAGCCTGCATCTCCCACCAATCTAACAGATCTATTGCCCTATCCCTAACCACCCAAAAATGCAACCACCAATCACTGAAAAAAGGCCCCTCTCCCTCCTCCTTGAGAAGCCTTACGTTTAATTTCCAGTACCCAGAATAAATACGCACTATTCCATCGCACATCAGATCTGCTATCACCGCCCTGTGATCAGAAAACCCCACATCGAAGGCTTTCACCCTCACCACATCTATGCCCTACGTAACATAGATTCGGTCCAATCGCGCCTCATATCCCCTACAGACGAACGTATGCTGCACTAGGTATCCCTCCTCCCCATCACATCAACAACCTCAACATCCCGCAATACATCCCTCAGGACACTCAACGCACAAATCGTCCCTCGCGGTTCTACATCACCACTCCTTATCACACAATTCCAATCACCTTCTATTACTGTTATAGCAGGCAAACCTCTTAAGTGATACAGCAATACCTCCCTGACAAAATCTATTTTTACCCTGGTATTGCTAGTCGCCAGCATGTAAACACCTATGAAACTAGCCTGACTCTCACCCCAGACACCATCCACCCTCACTACCCTCCCACCCCGCTCTTCCCAACCCGTGACATGCAAGGGGCTGGTCTCCCTTACCGCCACTGCTACCCCACCCTTCAACTGCAAACCACTGCTAACATACGTCGGATATCCTTTCAACCTCAACTCACATCCAGCTCTGTGATTAAGCTCCTGCAAAAAACAAATGTCGACATCAAATCTCCGTAAAAACGACACCAACCAATTTTTCTTGACCTCTGTCTTAGGACCATTAACGTTAAGTGTGACACATCTGAATCTTATAGAAGGGGCAGCTTTCCCCTATGCCGCTGGGGTTTACTCTCTGCACTTTTCACATTATGCGTACCTGCTTTTTCACTCGTTTTTTCCTGTGCACTCACCCCCCCTCCCTCTCCCACCGTGCGACTCAGTCGCACCTCTACTACTATGTGCCATCGGCTCCACCACCGCTGTCCAAGATTTCTTTCCCGGCCTCTGCCGTGGGGTGAGGACCTCGTCTATCTCTCACGCCCCTGCAGTTCTTTTCCTAGAACTTCCGCTTACACACATATCAACATCAGGGGAATCCTCCTGGTGTACCTCCACGTCTGCCATACACACTCCAGTCATTCCTTACTCAAGGCGTTCTCCACGTTTTGTTGTCCCTCCAGTGCTCCATCCTCACAAACTCAAGACGCCTTCTGCACAGGGCTCCGCCCCATCCAAAAAATCGTTGAGCACATCCACCAGTAAACCATCCTGGGTCGAAGCGTCCTGGACTAAAGATTCCTCAGGCGTCACCTTCATCTCCCCCGATGCCCCTGGAAGAGTGACACACGTCTCCGCCGCCGCCTCCTCCCTTTCGACATCCTCCCAAAGCACCCGACTCAGGCACCAAGTCGCACGGCTGCTGGATCACAGATGAAGGCCCTGGAACTCAAGGAGCCTGCCTCCGAGGATGCTGGGCTGCCATATGCTCATAGGAGCTACACAAACAACATGTTCTCCTCTGACTAGCATAGTGCACAAAAACCTGTCCTATAAACGGCCAACGTAACGTAAGACGGTATAGGCCTCGTTAAAGACATTTTGAGTTAGTAAGAGCCCTCTGGCAGCCCTTCATACACACCATCCCTCCACACTTCCATGGTTGCAAAATGCACTGTCCCATAACTGCTGAAAAACTCCTGTAGACTATACGCGTTGCCTCGAAGGGTACATTTCGTACCTTCATCCATGTGAAGTACTTAGAGACGTCATGTAAATCGACATCCTGATAATTCTCGATGATTCTTGTGTAGAAGCCAGCTCGTACAAATTTCACGTAGATCCTTGTCAATCCATTCAGAGCGACGCCATACAATTCCTCATTGGGAATACCATATGCATCCCTTATGATGCCAGGGAGTAGGACGTTCATCGTAACGCCACGAACCAGCCCAATGAAGACTGTGTCTATTCTCCGCCCCGTACGTTCCGCCATCTTGGTATCCAAGTACTCAACTCACCATCAGGTGTCAAAATGGGGTAGTCTCGGAAAGCGTCCTCTCGCCCCGCAGGTTCAGAAACGAATGATATATCGAAACTGGATGATTACCTGAGGTATGAAAGACAGCAAATGTAGTCCCATTTTTTTAAAAAATAGACAGACACGAAGCATTAAACTAGAGACCAGTGTCACTGACATGTATAGTATGCAAAGTCATGGAGAAGATTATCAGGAGAAGAGTGATGGAGCACCTAGAAAGGTATGAGCTTATAAATGACAACCAGCATGGTTTCAGGGACAGGAAATCCTGTGGCATAAACCTACTGGAGTTCTATGACAGGGTGATAGCAGTAAGGCAAAAGAGAGAGGGGTGGGTAGACTGCATTTTCATGGACTGTAAGAAGTCGTTTGACACAGTTCCACACAGATGATGGAACTTGATGAGAAGAATTCACTCAGACGAGGAACAGGCAGAAGTACAAAATGATCTGGACAGGCTGCATTCCTGGTCCAGAAACTGATTCCTGGAGTTCAACCCCATGAAGTGCATGAAGAGTACAGTCTTGGGGGCCAAAGACTATAAACCTCGCTCAAGGAAAAGGATCTTGTAGTATGTATAATACCGAGCACATCTCCTGAGGTATACTTCAAGCAAATAACTGCTGCAGCATATGTGCGACTATCATACCTAAGAAAAACATTCAGATAACTCAGTAAGGAGTCGTTCCAGACCTTGTACACCATGTATGTCAGGCCCATATTGGAGTATGCAGCTCCAGTTTGGAACCCACACCTGGCCAAGCACGTCAGGAAACTAGAAAAAGTACAAAAGTTTGCAACGAGACTAGTCCCGGAATTAAGGGGCATGTCCTACGAGGAGAGGTTAAGGGAACTCGACCTGACGACACTGGAGGATTGGAGGGACAGGTGGTACATAATAACGACGTATAAAATACTGAGAGGAATCGAAAAAGTGGACAGAGGCAGGACATTTCAGAGATGGGAAACAGCAATAAAGGGTCACAATTGGTGTGTTTATTTTTATATTTGTATGTACTCACCTAGTTGAGGTTGCGGGGGTCGAGTCCGAGCTCCTGGCCCCGAAATCGCAAGTTTTACCTATTCGGTACGATATATATATTATATATATACACTGATCTCTGGCTGAAGGAGACTCGAACCTACGAACCTTAGGATAAGGTACGCAGTGCTGTGTGTGTGTGTGTGTGTGTGTGTGTGTGTGTGTGTGTGTGTGTGTGTGTGTGTGTGTGTGTGTGTGTGTGTGTGTGTGTGTGTATGTGTGTGCGTGTGTGTGTGTGTGTGTGTGTGTACTTACCTCATTGTATTCATCTAATTGTGGTTGCAGGGGTCGAGACTCAGCTCCTGGCCCCTCCTCTTCACTGATCACTACTAGTTTCTCTCTCTCCCTGCTCTATGAGCTTCATCATACCTCGTCTTAAGGCTATGTATTGTGCTGTTTCCACTACATCACATGCCTGACTATTCCACTTCCTGACAACTCTATGACTGAGGAAATACTTCCTAACATCCCACTGACTCATCTGAGTCTTCAACTTCCAAGAGTGACCCCTTGTTTCTGTGTCCCATCTATGGAACATCCTGTCTCCGTCCACCTTATCTATTCCACGTAGTATTTTGTATGTCATTATCATGTCTCCCCTGACTCTCCTGTCCTCCAGTGTCGTCAGGCCGATTTCCTTTAACCTTTCTTCGTAGGACATTCCCCTCCGCACTTTCTCTAATTTCTTGAAGTGCTTGACCAGGTGTGGGTTCCAAACTGGTGTTGCAAACTGGGCCTGATGCACACGGGTAAGGTGTCTTGAACAATTCCTTACTAAGGTATCGGTACGCTATTCCCTTTTGTGCCAGACTCCCATATGTTGCAGCAGTTATCTGGTTGATGTGTGCTTCCGGAGACGTGCTCGGTGTTATACCTCATCACGTACCATGACTTGTTGTTGCCTCCCTGTCAGGTATTCTCTAATCCATTGCAGTGCCCTTCCTGCTATAAGCGCCTGATCCTCTAGCTTCTTCACTAATCTTTTGTGAGGAACTGTGCCGAAGGCCTTCTTGCATTCCAAGAAAATGCAATCAACCCGCCCCGCTCTCTCATGTCTTACTTCTGTACTTTGTCATAAAACTCCAGAAGGTTTGTGACACAAAATTTGCCTTACATGAATCTGTGCTGGTTAGTATTTTGTATGTCGTTATCATGTCCCCCCTATCTCTCCTGTCCTCCAGTATCGTCAGGTTGATTTCCCTTAACCTCTCCTCGTAGGACATACCTCTTAGCTCTGGGACTAGTCTTGTTGCAAACCTTTGCACTTTCTCTAGTTTCTTCACGTGCTTGGCTAGGTGTGGGTTCCAGACTGGTGCCGCATACTCCAATATGGGCCTAACGTACACGGTGTACAGGGTCCTGAACGATTCCTTATTAAGATGTCGGAATGCTGTTCTGAGGTTTGCTAGGCGCCCATATGCTGCAGCAGTTATTTGGTTGATGTGCGCTTCAGGAGATGTGCCTGGTGTTATACTCACCCCAAGATCTTTTTCCTTGAGTGAGGTTTGTAGTCTCTGGACCCCCTAGACTCTATTCCATCTGCGGTATTCTTTGCCCTTCCCCAATCTTTATGACTTTGCACTTGGTAGGGTTGAACTCCAGGAGCCAGTTGCTGACCAGGTCTGCAGCCTGTCCAGATCCCTTTGTAGTTCTGCCTGGTCTTCGATCGAATGAATTCTTCTCATCAACTTCACGGCATCTGCAAACAGGGACACTTCAGAGTCTATTCCTTCCGTCATGTCATTCACAAATACCAGAAACAGCACTGGTCCTAGGACTGACCCCTGTGGGACCCCGCTGGTCACAGGTGCCTACTCTGACACCTCGTCACGTACCATGACTCGCTGCTGTCTTCCTGACAAGTATTCCCTGATCCATTGTAGTGCCTTCCCTGTTATCCCTGCTTGGTCCTCCAGTTTTTGCACTAATCTCTTGTGTGTAGCTGTGTCAAATGCCTTCTTGCAGTCCAAGAAAATGCAATCCACCCACCCTTCTCTCTCTTGTCTTACTGCTGTTACCATGTTGTAGAACTCCAGTAGGTTTGTGACACAGGATTTTCCATCCCTGAAACCATGTTGGCTGGTGTTGATGAGATCATTCCTTTCTAGGTGTTCCACCACTCTTCTCCTGATAATCTTCTCCATGACTTTGCATACTATACATGTCAGTGACACTGGTCTGTAGTTTAGTGCTTCATGTCTGTCTCCTTTTTTAAAGACTGGGACTACATTTGCTGTCTTCCATGCCTCAGGCAATCTCCCTGTTTCGATAGATGTATTGAATATTGTTGTTAAGGGTACACATAGCGCCTCTGCTCCCTTTCTCAGGACTCATGGAGAGATGTTATCCAGCCCCATTGCTTTTGAGGCATCTGGCTCACTCAGAGACCTCTTCACTTCTTCCTCGGTTGTTTGTACTGTGTCCAGCACTTGGTGGTATTCCCCACCTCTATGTCTCTCTGGAGCCCCTTCTGTCTCCTCTGTGAACACTTCTTTGAATCTCTTGTTGAGTTCCTCATATACTTCACGGTCATTTCTTGTTGTCTCTCCTCCTTCCTTCCTTAACCTGATTACCTGGTCCTTGACTTTTTTTTCCTCCTAATGTGCCTGTATAACAGCTTCGAGTCAGATTTGGCTTTCGCTGCTATATCGTTTTCATATTATCGTTGAGCCTCCCTTCTTATCTGTGCATAGTCATTTCTGGCTCTACGACTGCTCTCCTTATTCTCCTGGGTCCTTTGCCTTCTATATTTCTTCCATTCCATAGCACACTTGATTTTTGCCTCCCTGCACCTTTGGGTGAGCCATGGGCTCTTCCTGGCTTTTTTATTATTCCTGTTACCCTTGGGCACAAACCTCTCCTCAGCCTCCTTGCACATGGTTGTTACATATTCCATCATCTCATTAACTGGCTTCCCTGCCAGTTCTCTGTCCCACTGAACCGTGTTCAGGAAGTTCCTCCTTCCTGTGTAGTCCCCTTTCTTGTAGTTTGGCTTCATTCGCCCTGGCCTTCGTGCTTCCCCCTCCACTTGTAGCTCTGCTGTGTATTCGAAGCTTAAAACCACATGATCGCTGGCCCCAAGGGGTCCTTCATGTGTGATGTCCTCAATATTTGCACTACTCAAGGTGAATACTAGGTCCAGTCCTGCTGGTTCATCCTCTACTCTCTCTCTCTTGTAGAGTTCCTTACTTGTTGGTACATAAAGTTTTCCAGTTCCACCTCCATCATCTTAGCACTCCATGTATCTTGGCCCCCATGTGGATCTAAGTTCTCCCAATCGATTTCCGTGTGGTTAAAGTCACCCATGATCAGGAGATTTGCCCTGCATGCATGAGCTCTTCTGGCCACTGCAGCCAGTGTGTCAACGATCACTCTATTGCTCTCGTCATACTCTTGCCTTGGCCTCCTGCTGTTCTGTGATTGGTTATACATCACTGTAATTACCACTTTGGGACCTCCAGAGTGAAGCGTTCCTGCTTTGTAATCACTTGCTTCTCCGCTGTCTCCTCTCTCCAGCTCATCAAAATTCCATCAGTTTTTGATCTGCAATGCCACTCCTCCAAATCCCCTGTTCTCTCTGTCTTTCCTCAGGATCTGGTATCCTCTTGGAAAGATGGTTTCTGTTATCATACCTGTATGCTTGGTTTCTGTGGTAGCTATGATGTCCAGTGATGCCTCTTTTACTCTTTCTTGCCACTCCTCCCACTTATTTGTTATTCCATCAGCGTTTGTGTACCATACCTTTAGTTTCCTCTCCAACACTGGTTTGGGGGCCTGTGAGGATGGGAGACGTGGTAGCGTACTGTGGGATTCTATAGCTGGGTGTTGGGTGGAAGCTGTGGGTATGGATTGTAGTTTGTGTTGGGATAGTGTGATAGGTTGTGGGATTCTGAGGATGGTTCTGTGTGTGCTTGCCCTTTCTGCTCACTCCTGCTCTGATTTACCTGTGCTGGTTCTGCCCTTGTCTCCTTTCCTAGCTCCTTTCGTTTTTTTGTCCTCTCCCTCAGCTGCTGTCATTCTGTTTGTGTTCTGTCTCTGTCTAGGAAAACCCTCTTGTACTCTTCTGAGTACTTCAACTGTGGTTTCTCTTGGAGGATCCTGCTCTGCACTGTTTCTGTCCTGAGAATCAGCTTGATTGGTCGTTGTCTTCCCTTCAAGTACCCCCCCTATTCTATGAAAATTTACAATCTCGTCCATGTCTTCTTCACCTATTTCTGTGATGATGTTCTCAATCTCCTTTCTTTCTGCCTGCCGTCTTTCAGTGTGTGTCGTTTCCTCTCTCTCTTGAAGCCCGTGGATAAACACTGATTTTGACCTTTCCTGCTCCCATTGCCTCTCCCTCTGTGACTCTGGTTCTTGTCTGTACATGGTCATTCTCTCCCTTGTTTTTTCCAGTGGCTCTTGGTAGCATGGTTGTGCCTCTGCATTTGACCTATCACCCTCTCCTTCTTGTTTGGCCTCTCAGCTTCATATGCTGTGTCTTCTCTGGTCAATGCCCCTGTTTACCTCATCTTCTAGGGCCCTTATCCTGGCTACTGAAGTTTCGACTTGTGCCTCCCAATTCTTCTTCTTTTTCTCCATCCTCTTTTCTAATTTCACAGAAAACTCTGTCTCCATTTTTTCAGAAAGCTCTCCTAATTTTCTCTCCCACTCTTGTTCCATCCTTTTTCCCTCCTCCTCCATTCACTCCTTTCCACCAGAAACCTTCTCATCTGATCCCTGGTTCCTTTGAGTCCCCACCATTTTTTCCCCTTCTTTTTCCCTTTTCTTCCCTTTCTTTTCTCTTTTTTGTTTGAAAGAAAAAAGAGTGAGAAAGAGAAAGAGAGAGAAGGGAAAGGTAGAAGGAGTGAGAGATAGGGGGAGAGTGAGAAGGGAAAAGGGGAGAGAGAGAGAGAGAGAGAGAGAGAGAGAGAGAGAGAGAGTGAGAGAGAGAGAGAGAGAGAGAGAGAGAGAGAGAGAGAGAGAGAGAGAGAGAGAGAGAGAGAGAGAGAGAGAGAGAGAGAATAGAGAGGAGGGGGCAAAGAGAGGGGAGAGAGAGAGAGAGAAGAGAGAGGAGGGGGCAAAGAGAGGGGAGAGAGAGGGGGAGAGACAAGGTGGTGGCCCGGTGGCCTGGTGGCTGAAAGCTCCCGCTTCACACACTGAGGGCCCGGGTTCGATTCCCGGCGGGTGGAAACATTTCGACACGTTTCCTTACACCTGTTGTCCTGTTCACCTAGCAGCAAATAGGTACCTGGGTGTTAGTCGACTGGTGTGGGTCGCATCCTGGGGGACAAGATTAAGGACCCCATTGGAAATAAGTTAGACAGTCCTCGATGACGCACTGACTTTCTTGGGTTATCCTGGGTGGCTAACCCTCCGGGGTTAAAAATCCGAACGAAATCTTATCTTATCTTATCTTAACTCTTAAGGGAGAAGGGGGAGAAAGGGGGGAGACGGAAGAGAGGGAGGGGAGAGAGAGTGGGAGAGAGTGAGAGATAGAGATAGAGAGAGAGAGAGAGAGAGTGTGTGTGTGTTCCACAAGGAAGCATGCTGGGACCATTTTTATGGAATGCCTACTTCAACGACCTTCTTCATCTCATCCCAGAATCCCATGCATATGCAGATATAACGGGATTATTAGGAGCGATGATGAAAGCGGGTGCATGAATGATACATCTTCGGAGGCTTCTTCCTTTATTTGCAAAGTCGTGGTGGCTACACAGGTTTGTGTGTTTGTGTCTTCCTGCTAGGCCACTGTGTGAGAGAGAGTGTGTGGGACCAGCTTCCCACAGACCTGGATAGGCCCAGAGGGCAGCACTTTAGTGGCACGAAATATGAACTAAGCTGACAGACAACGTGGCTGTCTGTGCAGACAGTACAGGCTGTCTACATTCGCTCGGCCACCTACCTCACGTCGTCCCAACGCGATAATAATGGTGGTAAAAGAAACTTGGTCTCTCGTAGGAACAGGGCACAGAACAAAAAATAAAAACATATATATATACATATGGACATGGAAAAAAAACTTCCTACAGGGAGGGAAGAAAAAAACATGTGGGGTGTGCTATACAACGTGGTCATAGGCAGTGAGCGTCGATGGGCATCACTGCACCCCTTCCTGCGTCTGGACAGATACTGCAACACAGGAGACATCGCTGCGGCTGAGCTGTGATGTAACAGGGTACAGCCTCCTCTGGAACGGTGAAGCAGTCATTGTAGGAGTCGCTGCAGGTTTTCACTCAACCTGGGGCATGACATGCTGGTGCCCTCGAGTGAAGCATCATCAAAACTCGGCAACTGGGCAGGACTATGGCAAGCGACTCAGGACACTTCTCGACTGGTACTGTCGCTGGGCTGTCACTGCTGGAGAGCGTGGAGTGAGTTGTGGAGCGAGTCGTGGCAGAGACGACTGGGCAAAACATCTGGGAGTCGTAACATCATACACCAGACTGCAGTGAGAGAGCTAGCAGTCAAAGTAATATCTTTGCGCAGGCTGCTCACTGAAGCTTGTGACACGAGGCTGACACAGCGCCTGCCGACAGGGCTAACTGCAGCTTGACGAGTGCCATTCTCTCGGCAGTTGGAGTTATAGCAGAGGTTAGTCTAAGCGTCCCCAGACTTGTTTCTCTACATATAACTGCACTCTGAATGTCTGGAGGTGAAGTGAAACAAATCTCAATGGGAATCGTAGCAGATACGATTTTGCAGAACATCACGAGCGACAAGCATAAGAGCTTTCTGTACAAGGAGGCTCGGGCTCAGAGCCGACTGATATCAGCTCTGAAACGCACTGGTCACATCGGGTGACTTAGCACAGTGGTGCTACACAAGGTCTGACACTGGACTCACGGAAAGCTTTACACACACCCGCGGTACATGCGGTATAACATGGCTTAAACTAGCAAATGATGCTTTTCTCTGCACAAAATTGACACAAAGTCATACACTAACATGTGAGAACACTGACTGAGAGGAATTAATTAACAAACGAATATATCTTCTCTCAATCTTCTCGACAATACTGACATATTTACTGAAATACTCGATGTGACATCATGTGATATCAGGCGTGACGTCAGCAGCAGTGACGTCAGCAGACATCTCGAGGTGACATCAGCAGACATCTCGAGGTGACGTCAGGCAGATATTGTGATGTCATGATGCGGGCAGCAGACCACAGCATGTGGCCTGGGACATCTGGCTTGATAACCCACGTGGCTTGTAGATCCACGTGACATCGCCCACACCCCACGTGGCGTCGGGATCCATGTGGTGTCGTGATCTACATGGCATGCTGATCCACATGGCTTGCTGATCCATGTGGCTTCCTGATCCACATGGCTTCGAGTGATCTACGTGGCATGCTGATCCACATGGCTTGCTGATCTACGTGGCATGCTGATCTGCGTAGCTTCGAGTGGCCTCGGGCACTCGGATACACAGCTCTGGCAATGATTTCACATGGAAAACAGCAGAAAACACAGCAGAGGGAGTGAGTAGTGGTGAGTGTATGGTAGTCTGGTGGCGAGGAGCGTGGGTGAGTGTACGGCGAGGGAGGATCTGGCCACTTCCTCCTCTCAAACCCACAACATGGCGAAACGCACACTGGAAGCAGAAATCACCACAAAACTCACCTCTGGCTTGCTGAAACAGCTGTGCTGAGCTGAACAACAACAGCAACATACAAGTGACGCTGAACACGTGACTTGAGAAACAGCTTGGGATGCTGTAGCGTGGGGTCACTGGGACGCCACTTACAATTCTCGAAGAAATTCGGCAAATTTCGGCTAGATCCTGCTTGTACCTGTGTCTGGATGCTCAAACGTGCAGACACGACTTCAGGATAACTCGTTGACAGACGGATGCTTCTTGTATAGGGTGATAAAATGAAGATGACTTCATACCTTCCTTCCTCTCTCCGGGCAAACACAACTGCTGCGACCACTGCTTTCCACCAGTGTGAACCAATGTGAACCACGATTAATTGGTAATATGGTAGCGGGGTTCAATGATACGTCTTCGGAGGCTTCTTACTTTATTTGCAAAGTCGTGGTGGGTACACAGGCTTGTGAGTTGTGCCCATGGCCCGGGAGGACCATCCCAAGAGAGAGAGCTACTAGTAGTACTTGTGTCTTCCTGCTTGGCCGCTGTGTGAGAGCGAGTGTGTGGGACCAGCTTCCCACAGACCTGGACAGGCCCAGAGGGCAGCACTTTAGTGGCGCAAAATATGAACTAAACTGACAGACAGCATGGCTGTCTGTGCAGACAGTAAAGGCTGTCTACACAGACGTCTGTGCATTGACATTCACTTATTCAAGAGAAGAAATGCCAGCTGCTCTAAGCTACATCAATCAGCTAAGAGTTATATCAGCTTGGGGAAATAGATGGCAAGTAACATTTGCACCTGAGAAAATGCAAGTGATGATGGTCTCTAGGCACCATGATGGTAATGCTGGTGCAGTAGTAAGGATGAATGGGAGGGTGTTAGCACCTGGAGAAGAAGTTGATATCCTTGGGGTGAAATATGACTCCAAACTAACCATGAAGAACCATGTTGTAAGTCCTGCAAACAAGGCAGCCAGGAAGCTTACAGCACTTCGCCGTATCTCGCATCTGTTTGACAGAAGAGCTTGCAAGATTCTGTACGTGGCACAAGTACGCTCACACCTTGAGTATGCTCCACTTTCTTGGTTTGCCTGCCCCCCCCTATCATCTGCGACTGCTTGACAGAGTAGAGAACAGAGCAAGACGTCTCATCTCTCGCCTGGACCCATCCTGGATAGATCTGTCATTTAAGCAGAGCCTTCAACATAGGAGGGATATGGGTGGCCTTACTGTTATGTACAGTGCCAATATTGTCAAAGTACCACACTTGGATCCACTTCGAGGACAGCGTGAAACAAGCTTTTATGCCACAAGATGGGCAGAAAGCAGCAACTTCACTCTGGCTGTACCCTTCTCCAGAACATCACTCTATCTGAGATCATATATACCCAGGATGACTCGAGTATGGAACACATTCGTACAGCATAATGATGTCAAAGAGATAAAGTCAGTTGATCAAATGAAAATGCTGTCCCACAGATGGGCCCAACTTCATTCTGTTCCCTACTTGTATGTTTCATAACAATAAAAATGCGTTCAAATGAGCTGATGTAGGTAACAGCTCGTAGCTTGCCAATAAAGTTAAGATTCCTTAACCTGTAAATAGCTTGTCAATAAAGCTAGGGATCCTTAACCTTGTCATACCCTGCGTAAAAAAAAAAGAGAGAGAGAGAGAAGAGAGAGAGAAGAGAGGGAAGAGAGGGGCCAAAGAGAGGGGAGAGACAGGGGGAGAGACAGGGGAGAAGGGGGAGAGAGGGGAGAGATGGAAGAGAGAGAGGGGAGAGAGAGGAGAGGGGGAGATATGTTAGAGGGGGAGAGATGTTAGAGGGGGAGGGATGTTAGAGGGGAGAGATGGGAGAGGGGAGAGAGAGAGAGATAGGTAGAGAGATAGGTAGAGAGAGATAGGTAGAGAGAGATATAGGTAGAGAGATAGGTAGAGAGAGATAGGTAGAGAGAAAGATAGGTATTGAGAGAGAGAAAGAGAGGGGGAGGGAGGAATAGTGGATAGTGGAATGTTAGAGGGAGGGTTATCAGGTCAATTTACAGGAAGGTGTGAAATCCTGTGTATGTGTGTGTGTGTGCATGTGTACTACAGCTTTTACAAGTGCCTGACTGCTTGTTCCTGTGTGTATGTGTGTGTACTCACCTATTTGTACTCACCTATTTGTGGTTGCAGGGGTCGAGTCCTAGCTCCTGTGTGTGTATGTGTGTGTGTGCCCCCACTTCTAAGTATTCATGCTGCTAATAAATACCAGTAGTAATACCAGTAATTCTAAAACTAACCAATAATAATTCTAACACTTATCATTTCTACTTATAAAATGCAAAAAGTAACTAGGTTGTAAAATTTAGTTTGTCTCAACTTCAACAAGTGTCTGACGTTATCCCTCGCTAGACCGCTTTACTCCTCACTCTCTTGTCAACCCTATCTTCACCTTATCTATGCTATTTCTACTCTAATTCTGGTAATAGCTTGCAGGAGTGAGTGGCCAGTATCTAACAGTGATGAAGAGACCAGAATCTGACAACATGCAACCTCAATAGGTGAGCAATATTTGCGCTGGCAGCGGCGCGATGACAAGTTGCCAGATGCTGATGACGTAGTCGTCGTACATAGGCCTTCTATCACTATTTTGAAAATCCTTCACTCGTGATGTTTATAACTATATATGCTCATACATCCCACATTCCTCAAGTGATTTCACTTTTCACTTATGATAGAATACACTTCACATTCGGTGGTTACACTTTATATGTATAATGGCACACAACTGCTGTGATGTCACTGCTTCAGCAGGAATACTCCTGCCACCTTCCCTTGTTATATATTTTATTTTTCCCTTTTCCTTTTGCTTATTAACTTTTTCACTCTCACTGTATGGTGCCCCACATTTCACTTGTTAACCAGTTTCTCGTAATTCTTGAACACCTGCTTCCACACTCACTTTGATCTTTTTATATTTGAATCTGTGTGGCAACAGGTGGCTACTAGGCCCCTAACGGTTTGGCCCTTTGAAATATTAGTGATTTCAGGCTTCCTCTCGATTTTTTTTTAACTAATAACTTTGGTTATCACTCATAGGATTGCTCACTGGCGCTGTCACTACCACTGATTACTGCTAGCAGTTACTGCATGCCTTAAAATCACTAAGGTTCTCAGAGCCTTGTGGCCCCCCGTCTGTGTGTGTGTGTGTATGTGTGTGTGTATGTATGTGTGTGTGTACTCACCTATTTGTGGTTGCAGGGGTCGAGTCCCAGCTCCTGGCCCCGCCTCTTCACCGGTTGCTACTAGGCCCTCTCTCTCCCCGCTCCATGAGCTTTATCAAACCTCGTCTTAAAACTGTGTATGGTTCCTGCCTCCACTACGTCATTTTCTAGGCTATTCCACTGCCTTACAACTCTATGACTGAAGAAATACTTCCTACTATCTCTCTGACTCATTTGTGTCTTTAACTTCCAATTGTGGCCTCTTGTTTCTGTGTCCCCTCCCTGGAACATCCTGTCCTTGTCCACCTTGTCTATTCCACGCAGTATTTTATATGTCGTTATCATGTCTCCCCTGACCCTCCTGTCCTCCAGTGTCGTCAGGCCGATTTCCCTTAATCTTTCTTCATAGGACATTCCCCTTAGCTCTGGAACTAACCTTGTTGCAAACCTTTGTACTTTCTCTAGTTTCTTGACGTGCTTTATCAAGTGCGGGTTCCAAACAGGTGCTGCATACTCCAGTATGGGCCTGACATACACGGTGTACAGTGTCTTGAATGATTCCTTACTAAGGTATCGGAATGCTGTTCTCAGGTTTGCCAGGCGCCCATATGCTGCAGCAGTTATCTGATTGATGTGTGCTTCCGGAGACATGCTCGGTGTTATACTCACCCCAAGATCTTTCTCCTTGAGTGAGGTTTGCAGTCTTTGGCCACCTAGCCTATACTCTGTCTGTGGTCTTCTGTGCCCTTCCCCTATCTTCATGACTTTGCATTTGGCAGGATTAAATTCGAGAAGCCATTTGCTGGACCAGGTGTCCAGTCTGTCCAGGTCTCTTTGAAGTCCTGCCTGGTCCTCATCAGATTTAATTCTCCTCATTAACTTCACATCATCTGCAAACAGGGACACTTCTGAGTCTAACCCTTCCGTCATGTCGTTCACATATACCAAAAATAGCACTGGTCCTAGGACCGACCCCTGTGGGACCCCGCTCGTCACAGGTGCCCACTGTGATACATCATTACGTACCATGACTCGTTGTTGCCTCCCTGTCAGGTATTCTCTGATCCATTGCAGTGCCCTTCCTGTTATATGCGCCTGATGCTCTAGCTTCTGCACTAATCTCTTGTGAGGAACTGTGTGAAAGGCCTTCTTGCAGTCCAAGAAGATGCAATCAACCCACCCCTCTCTCTCTTGTCTTACTTCTGTTATTTTATCATAAAACTCCAGAAGGTTTGTGACACAGGATTTGCCTTCCGTGAATCCGTGCTGGTTGGCATTTATACTCCTGTTCCGTTCCAGGTGCTCCACCACTCTCCTCCTGATAATCTTCTCCATAATTTTGCATACTATACACGTCAATGACACAGGTCTATAGTTTAGTGCCTCTTTTCTGTCTCCTTTTTTGAAAATGGGAACTACATTTGCCGTCTTCCATACCTCAGGTAGTTGCCCAGTTTCCAGGGATGTGTTGAAGATTGTGGTAAGTGGTACGCACAACATATCTGCTCCCTCTCTAAGGACCCACGGAGAGATGTTGTCCGGTCCCATTGCCTTTGAGGTATCGATGTCCCTTAGCAGTTTCTTCACCTCCTCCTCATCTGTATGTATGTCGTCCAACACTTGTTGGTGTATTCCTTGTTGGTGTCCCCATCTGGTCTCTCCCCCCAGAGTCCTTCCTGTCTCTACTGTAAATACTTCCTTAAATCTCGTGTTGAGCTCCTCACATACCTCTTGATCGTTTTTTGTGAGTTCTCCACCTTCTTTCCTCAGCCTTATCACCTGGTCCTTGATTGTTGTCTTCCTCCTAATGTGGCTATACAGCAGTTTCGGGTCAGATTTGACTTTCGATGCTATGTCGTTTTCATACTGTCGCTGGGCCTCCCTCCTTATCTGCGCATAGTCGTTTCTGGCTCTTCTACTAATCTCCTTGTTTTCCTGGGTCCTATGCCTCCTGTACCTTTTCCATTCTCTGTTGCACTTAGTTTTTGCCTCCCTACACCTTCGGGTAAACCAAGGACTCGTTTTGGTCTTCCTATTATTTCTGTTTCCCTTGGGAACAAAACTTTCCTCTGCCTCCTTGCACTTTGTTGCCACATATTCCATCATCTCGTTTACTGATTTTCCTACCATTTCTCTGTCCCACTGAACCTCCTGCAGGAAGTTTCTCATACCTGTGTAGTCCCCCCTTTTATAGTTTGGCCTGTCCCCTTCAGTTCCTGTTACCTTCTCCACTTGTAACTCTACTATATAGTCAAAACTCAGAACCACATGATCGCTAGCTCCAAGGGGCCTCTCGTAAGTGATGTCCTCAATGTCTGAACTGCTCAGGGTGAACACAAGATCCAGTCTTGCTGGCTCATCCTCCCCTCTCTCTCTGGTTGTGTCCCTGACATGTTGATGCATGAGGTTTTCAAGTACCACATCCATCATCTTGGCTCTCCATGTTTCAGGACCCCCATGTGGCTCCAGGTTTTCCCAGTCGATCTCCCTGTGGTTGAAATCGCCCATTACCAGTAACTTTGCTCTGCTCGAGTGAGCTCTTCTTGCCACCTCAGCCAGTGTGTCCACCATCACCCTGTTGTTTTCTTCGTACTCCTCTCTTGGCCTCCTGCAGTTCTGTGGTGGGTTATACATCACTCCAATGACTACTTTATGTTCTCCGGACTGAATTGTACCTACAATGTAGTCTCTTTCTCCAATCATGTCCATGCCTTCCGTTTCCTCAAATCCCCATTGGTGTTTTATGAGCAGTGCAACCCCTCCTCCCCCTCTACTCCTTCTATCTTTCCTCAGGATCTGATATCCTGTTGGGAAGATTGTGTCTGTTATTGTCTCAGCGAGTTTTGTTTCTGTGACTGCTATGATGTCTGGGGATTTTTCACTGATTCTTTCATTCCACTCCTCATGTTTATTCGTTATTCCATCCGCGTTTGTGTACCAAACCTTTAGTTTCTTTTCTATCATTGTGGTCATGCAAGTATATTGGGGTTGGGGGAGCGAGAGCCTTCGTGGAGGCCTATATGGGGCTGTGGTGTAGGTGGGGTTTGTGTTGATGGGGGTGGGGTCAGAATGCCCATAAGGGACAGCTGTTGGGGTGAGGTTTGTGATATGGGGGTTGGTGGCAGAGGGAACAGTGAGTGGGTTGTAGTGTAGGTTGCTCAGTTGCGTTGGGAATGTCGCGGGTGGAGTCTTTTGGTGGGAGATTCTGTGGGGTGTGTTTGCCCTTCCTCCTGTGTCTGGGTCCTGCTCATTTTCATTGCTTCTCGTTCCTTCTTGCGTCTCTGTACCCTCTCTTTCAGTGTAGTCCTTTCTTCTTGTGTTCTGTCGCAGTCGAGGTATACTCTCTGGTACCCCTCTTTGTCCCTCAGTCTTGCTTTCTCTTGCAGAATCCTGGTTCGAACAGATTCTTCCTTGAAAGTTACTCTGACAGGCCCTATCCTTCCACTCGCAAACCACCCAATTCTCTGAAAATTTGTCACCTGGGTCATATTGCCCTCCCCTATTGTTTTCATGATGCCTTCAATCATTTTTTTCTCCTCCTGTTTTATTTCTTCAAAGTTGGCCCCCTTGGCTTCTTGGAGCCCGTACACAAAAACTGACCTCGCCCTTTCCTCCTCCCACTGAGTCTCTATCTGCGTCCTCTGAGGCATTTTATTTCCTTCCATTGACATGTTCTTGCCTTCAGTCCCTGTCATATCTGAAACTTCTATTCTCAGTGAATTGTCTTTCCTGACCAGCTGTCCCTTGCTACTGCAGTTGGCTGTTAGAATCTCTGCATATAGCATACCTTCATTGTCTTCGGACCTGTCGTTTGATCTTAGTGTGCTCGTCGTCTTTTCCCTGGCCCCACGTGGGTCTGATAGGGCCTTCGTGTACGGCATGTCTGCGCCTGACTTTGAATTTCCTGATGTCACATCTGAATTGTCATTTGTCTCTCTAATCTGTTTCAGGCTTTGCAGTTTCTCTTCTAAGCACTGTATCCTAGCTTCTGCTGCTAAGACCTGTACTTCCCACTTCCTGCACTCTTCAGCTATCCGCTCCTCCATTTTCTTACCAAGCTCTATCTTCCTTCCCCACTCTTCCTCCCTTTTTTGGAGCTCTAACTCCCAGTCTTTCCTCCCTGGTTCGTCTACCACAGTGGTTCCCAAACTGGGGGTAAATTACCCCCTGGGGGTAATTTAACCATTTTTGGGGGGTAATGGAGGGGTGACAGAAAAAAAGTTATGAATTCTGAAAATCAAGAAAACAATGCGGTACCCGGTATGAGGATTATTGTTAACTTTGTCTTAGTATATAAAGTTGTAAAGTAAACCTATTATAAGTAAGTAATAAAGTTAAACCAAATAACAATAAACATCAAAAACTAATATACAGTATTAGAAAAGAAGAAATATATAGCTAAGTGTGTGGAAACCCAAAAGTATTTTGACAAGTATGCTTCAGGACAAAAGTCACTCAGTAGCCCAGATCGACCTGTCCAGTACGCGTCACTCACTTCCTGAGGCTGCCTCTATTTCACACTGTCAGTTTATCTGTGAGCATCAGCCGAGGTAGACATAAGCTGGTAAGTATGTGTACTGCCCTGTGCAGTATATAGTTAGTATTTATCCACTGTTACTGTGAATTTGTAGCTATTATTAATTTTATATATAATGTATGTGTGGTTCTTACGTTTTCAATGGTTTTGCTAGGATTAGCAGAGTATGCGAGGCTGTATACGTTCACGTTTAGCCATATATATCAATAATAACAACATTTTGTGAAAGGGGTAACATGCTTTATGTGGCATGTTAAATTGGGTAACAAGCTGAAAAAGTTTGGGAACCACTGGTCTACCAGATCTCTGGTTTTCCGTCCTCTAAGGCCACCCATTTTCTTTTTTTTTTTTCTTTTTTTTTTTTTTATTACCACAGACAGAAGGCTAGAGGAGGGAGAGGGTGTGGGGGGGAGAGAGAAAGGGTAGAAAGAGGGAGAGAGAGGAGAGAGAAAGGGTAGAAAGAGGGAGAGAGAGGAGAGAGTATGGGGATGAGGGATAAGACCAAGGGGGAGAGAGAGAAATGTGAGGGGGAGAGAAAGGGTAGAGAGAGGGAGAAAGAGAGGGAGAGGGAGAGGGAGAGAAAGAGAGAGAGAGGGAGAAAGGAGGGCGAGGGAAAAGGCTATGAGAGAGAGAAATGGAGAGATGGAGAGAGAAGCCTATAGAGAGAGAGGAGGGTGAGAGATTGGGTTATGGGAGTGAGGGAGAGGAGAGAGAGAGGGAGAGAGAGAGGAAGAGAGAGAGGGGAGAGGGAGAGAGAGAGAGAGAGGGAGAGAGAGAGGGAGAGAGAGGGGAGAGAGGAGAGAGGGGAGGAGAGAGAGAGAGAGGAGGGAGAGAGAGAGGGAGAGAGAGAGGGAGAGAGAGAGGGAGAGAGAGAGGGAGAGAGAGAGGGAGAGAGAGAGGGAGAGAGAGAGAGAGAGAGAGGGAGAGAGAGAGGGAGAGAGAGGGAGAGAGAGAGGGAGAGAGAGAGGGAGGGAGAGAGGGGGAGAGAGAGGGAGAGAGAGAGGGAGAGGAAGAGGGAGAGAGAGAGGGAGAGAGAGAGGGAGAGAGAGAGGGAGAGAGAGACGGAGAGAGAGAGGGAGAGAGAGAGAGAGAGAGAGATGGAGAGGAAGAGAGAGAGAGGGAGAGAAGGAGGGAGAGAGAGAGGGAGAGAGAGGGAGAGAGAGAGGGAGAGAAGGAGGGAGAGAGAGAGGGAGAGAGAGAGGGAGAGAGAGAGGGAGAGAGAGAGGGAGAGAGAGAGGGAGAGAGGGAGAGAGAGAGGGAGAGAGAGGGAGAGAGAGAGGGAGGGTGAAGACGTGTCACAGTGTGCATGTACAGTGTCACATGTACTAGCATCTGGTGCTTTATAACACACACTCCACCCCACGACATCACCACCCACCCTCTCTCTCTCCTGTGAACTTCAAACCTACAAACCTCCTCTGGGATGACTTCACACCGCAAAATAGCAAGATTATCTACGCTATCTGGCTATTGTCCCAGTAGATACTGCAGTGTTTGTGGGTATACCACAAGGGACAAAGATCTTCTTGGATGTAAGCAGCCTACTTGCTCCAACTACTGCCACACAGATTGCATTCCAGAAGGAGAATTTTGTTGCAGCCAGGTTGAAAATTTCAGAAAATTTAAGGATATCCATAATCCTGTGGTATATGTGGATACAAGCCTGGAGCTACAGGAGGAAGGTTCAGAAGTCCTACCTCAGGGACTCCTGTCCAAAGATCAAGACTGCCCTCTTGGGCTGTGTTGTAAAGTTGCAGCTAAGATAATCCATCACAGGGAAGCACTTCATGAGCTCCTCAAATCATTAGATAACCTACAAGCTATTGTAGAAGGCCAGTGCAAGCCTGCATCAAGTGACGTAAGCTGCTCAGCTGATGGTGACACTATTGACAAAGACTGGAAGTCCCACACTGAGCTTAACTCAGGGGTAAACATCTGGTGGAATTCTGTCATCGCTAAGGTCCCACAGACTGACAGAGTTCAAAACACTACCTTTGGGAATTCTAACACAATTCCTCTGACCACCACAGAGGGAACAAATCCTCTTCCCAGCAACGTGGGAAGCCTTGGATCTGTTAATTCTCCTACACCTGACATCTCTGCTTCAGCCACTGCCAGTCTACTTGACAGTGCACATACCATCTCTGATCCTACACCTGTCAGCACACCTGCCGATACTATTCTAGAATCTGGTAGTAGTGCTTCGACAGCAAGTTCTGAGCCAGGAGTTTCTCCACCAGAGAACGGTGCAGTTAGTGATCAGGGAACTATCACTGCACCTGATCACCTACTGTGCCGAAGTACGAACAGCAGGGACACATCTGTCAGAACTGGTAGAGGGCGGGGTAGAGGACGTGGAGGAGGACGTGGTGGAGGAAGACATCTACAGCCGTCTCACCCTCCACTAACACAGTTCCAGCGGCAGAATCTGAGGACAAATCTGCGAAACACAGGAGGTGCAACAAATCCTAGTCCACCCTCCCAGGCACCTAGGCTGTGCTCTCGCTGTCACCGGAAGGGGCACTCTGCCAACAACTGCCTGCGAGATACCAGGTGTAACTACTGCTACAAGAAAGGACATAAGGAGGACCAGTGTCGGAAGAAAAAGGAACTTGACAGACAGGGCCACCTGTTTAGAGACCTGTTCTCAGAACAAACCAGCAGGATCTCTGAATTGGTAAACACTCTCACACGTCACCCACTTAGCTACTCCTATCCCAGCCCAGCAGGTGGGATTGGGCCTTATACAAGACCACAGACCTACATCCCTGCAGCTGCCTCAGTACCCTACCTCTCTCAAGGGCAGGCACCTTACATTCCCTACACACCCACCACCTCAAGCTGACCACTTCATCATGAGGAGCCAGTCTATCAGCATCCTGTCGGCCAACATTAGAGGTTTCATTACTAATGTTGGAGAGCTCACACATAGCTTTGTGAACACTCGACGTCCAGACATGATAGCTGTTGTTGAAACATTTTTGGATGACAGGACTCCAGAAAATTTTGCAAGAATTGCTGGCTACACCTCATGGATGAGAAGAGACAGGCAAGGGCAAGGAGGTGGTGTTGCTGTGTGCTTCTCTAAAAGTGTTCATGCCCAGCACATAGATGTTGCCACCCCTACACATCTTGAAATGATGTTCTTCAAGCTCTGTATAAACACTAGTACCTCTGTACTAGCATGTGCAATGTACAGACCTCAGT